>NC_064929.1:97270150-97573650 GCF_023897955.1 Schistocerca gregaria | reverse complement strand
ACACTAGATCGCGTGTTTAGTATTTTGTTTTTAAATGCAGTAAATCTCTGTTGCCTCACATCAGGGAGTTCACATTGCATGGCTGCAGTCTTTATTTGCACATCAACTGGGCTTTTGATAGATATGACACACCACCAGCAGCTTGATGACCACGACGTTGTGGAATCAGACAAGTTGTTCTTCTATTGGTATTTACTCAGGCTTTCTGGTGTTTTAAAGATTGTTCCTTGAAGTTCATATAAGAACTTAGTATTTTGTTTTTAAATGTAGTAAATCTTTGTTGCCGCACATCAGGTAGTTCGCATTGCATGGTTGCAATCTTTATTTGCACATCAACTGCGCTTTTGATAGATATGCACACACCACCAGCAGCTTGATGACCACGACTGTGTGGAATCAGACAAGTTGTTCTTCTATTGGTATGTACTCAGGCTTTCTGGTGTTTTAAAGATTGTTCCTTGAAGTTCATATATGAAAGTAGTATTTTGTTTTTCAATGAAGTAAATCTCTGTTGCCTCACATCAGGGAGTTGACATTTTATGGCTGCAATCTTTATTTGCACATCAACTGGGCTTTTGAAGGATATGACACACCACCAGCAGCTTGATGACCACGACGGTGTGGATTCCGACCAGTTGTTCTTCTATTGGTATGTACTCAGGCTTTTTGTTGTTATAAGGATTGTTCCTTGAAGTTCTTATAAGAACATAGTACTTTATTTTTAAATGTGGTTAATCTTTGTTGCCTCACATCAAGGAGTTCGCATTGCATGGCTGCAAATTTTATTTTCCCTTCAACTAGGCTTTAGGTGGATATGCACACCATCAGGATCTAGATGACCATCATGTTGTGAAAACAGACAAGTTGTTGTTCTATTGGTATGTACTCAGTCTTTTTGATGTTTTAAAGATTGTTCCTTTTAAGTTCTTATAAGAACATAGTACTTTATTTTTAAATGTGGTAAAACTTAGTTGCCTAACATCAGGGAGTTCGCATTGCATGGCTGCAACCTTTATTTGCACATCAACTGGGCTTTTGATGGATATGACACACCACCAGCAGCTTGATGACCACGACGGTGTGGAATCAGACAAGTTGTTCTTCTATTGGTATGTACTCAGGCTTTTTGTTTTTATAAGGATTGTTCCTTGAAGTTCTTATAAGAACATAGTACTTTATTTTTAAATGTGGTAAATCTTTGTTGCCTCACATCAAGGAGTTCACATTGCATGGCTGCAAACTTTATTCTCCCTTCAACTAGGCTTTTGGTTGATATGCACACCATCAGCAGCTTGATGACCATCATGTTGTGGAAACAGACAAGTTGTTGTTCTATTGGTATGTACTCAGTCTTTTTGTTGTTTTAAAGATTGTTCCTTTTAAGTTCTTATAAGAACATAGTACTTTATTTTTAAATGTGGTAAAACTTAGTTGCCTAACATCAGGGAGTTCGCATTGCATGGCTGCAACCTTTATTTGCACATCAACTGGGCTTTTGATGGATATGACACACCACCAGCAGCTTGATGACCACGACGGTGTGGAATCAGACAAGTTGTTCTTCTATTGCTATGTACTCATCCTTTTTGTTGTTTTAAAGATTGTTCCTTGAAGTTCTTATAAGAACGTAGTATTTTGTTTTCAAATGTAGTAAATCTCTGTTGCCTCACATCAGGGAGTTCGCATTGCATGGCTGCAATCTTTATTTGCACATCAACTGGGCTTTTTATAGATATGACACACCACCAGCAGCTTGATGACCACGACGGTGTGGAATCAGACATTTTGTTCTTCTATTGCTATTTACTCAGGCTTTCTGGTGTTTTAAAGATTGTTCCTTGAAGTTCATATTAGAACTTAGTATTTTGTTTTTAAATGTAGTAAATCTTTGTTGCCGCACATCAGGTAGTTCGCATTGCATGGCTGCAATCTTTATTTGCACATCAACTATGCTTTTGATAGATATGACACACCACCAGCAGCTTGATGACCACGACTGTGTGGAATCAGACAAGTTGTTCTTCTATTGGTATGTACTCAGGCTTTCTGGTGTTTTAAAGATTGTTCCTTGAAGTTCATATAAGAACGTAGTATTTTGTTTTTAAATGTAGTAAATCTCTGTTGCCTCACATCAGGTAGTTCGCATTGCATGGCTGCAATCTTTATTTGCACATCACCTGGGCTTTTGATAGATATGACATACCACCACCAGCTTGATGACCACGACGGTGTCGAATCAGACAAGTTGTTCTACTATTGGTATGTACTCAGGCTTTCTGGTGTTTTAAAGATTGTTCCTTGAAGTTTATATAAGAACGTAGTATATTGTTTTTAAATGTAGTAAATCTTTGTTGCCTCACATCAGGGTGTACGCATTGCATGGCTGCAATCTTTATTTGCACATCAACTGGGCTTTTGATAGATATGACACACCACCAGCAGCTTAATGACCACGACGGTGTGGAATCAGACCAGTTGTTCTTCTATTGGTATGTACTCAGGCTTTTTGTTTTTATAAGGATTGTTCCTTGAAGTTCTTATAAGAACATAGTACTTTATTTTTAAATGTGCTAAATCTTTGTTGCCTCACATCAAGGAGTTCGCATTGCATGGCTGCAAACTTTATTTTCCCTTCAACTAGGCTTTTGGTGGATATGCACACCATCAGCAGCTTGATGACCATCATGTTGTGGAAACAGACAAGTTGTTGTTCTATTGGTATGTACTCAGTCTTTTTGTTGGTTTAAAGATTGTTCCTTTTAAGTTCTTATAAGAACATAGTACTTTATTTTTAAATGTGGTAAAACTTAGTTGCCTAACATCAGGGAGTTCGCATTGCATGGCTGCAACCTTTATTTGCACATCAACTGGGCTTTTGATGGATATGACACACCACCAGCAGCTTGATGACCACGACGGTGTGGAATCAGACAAGTTGTTCTTCTATTGCTATGTACTCAGGCTTTTTGTTTTTTTAAAGATTGTTCATTGAAGTTCTTACAAGAACGTAGTATTTTGTTTTTAAATGTAGTAAATCTTTGTTGAGTCACATCAGGGAGTTCGCATTGCATGGCTGCAATCTTTATTTGCACTTTAACTGTGCTTTTGATAGATATGACACACCACCAGCAGGTTGATGACCACGACGGTGTGGAATCAGACAAGTTGTTCTTCTATTGGTATGTACTCAGGCTTTCTGGTGTTTTAAAGATTGTTCTTTGAAGTTCATATAAGAACGTAGTATTTTGTTTTTAAATGTAGTAAATGTTTGTTGCCTCACATCAGCGAGTTCGCAATGCATGGCTGCAGTTTTTATTTGCACATCAACTGGGCTTTTGGTAGATTTGACACACCACCAGCAGCCTGATGACCACGACGGTGTGGAATCAGACAAGTTGTTGTTCTATTGGTATGTACTCAGGCTTTCTGGTGTTTTAAAGATTGTTCCTTGAAGTTCATATAAGAACGTAGTATTTTGTTTTTAAATGAAGTAAATCTCTGTTGCCTCAAATCAGGGAGTTGACATTGCATGGCTGCAATCTTTATTTGCACATCAACTGGGCTTTTGAAGGATATGACACACCACCAGCAGCTTGATGACCACGACGGTGTGGATTCCGACCAGTTGTTCTTCTATTGGTATGTACTCAGGCTTTTTGTTGTTATAAGGATTGTTCCTTGAAGTTCTTATAAGAACATAGTACTTTATTTTTAAATGTGGTTAATCTTTGTTGCCTCACATCAAGGAGTTCGCATTGCATGGCTGCAAATTTTATTTTCCCTTCAACTAGGCTTTAGGTGGATATGCACACCATCAGGATCTAGATGACCATCATGTTGTGAAAACAGACAAGTTGTTGTTCTATTGGTATGTACTCAGTCTTTTTGATGTTTTAAAGATTGTTCCTTTTAAGTTCTTATAAGAACATAGTACTTTATTTTTAAATGTGGTAAAACTTAGTTGCCTAACATCAGGGAGTTCGCATTGCATGGCTGCAACCTTTATTTGCACATCAACTGGGCTTTTGATGGATATGACACACCACCAGCAGCTTGATGACCACGACGGTGTGGAATCAGACAAGTTGTTCTTCTATTGGTATGTACTCAGGCTTTTTGTTTTTATAAGGATTGTTCCTTGAAGTTCTTATAAGAACATAGTACTTTATTTTTAAATGTGGTAAATCTTTGTTGCCTCACATCAAGGAGTTCACATTGCATGGCTGCAAACTTTATTCTCCCTTCAACTAGGCTTTTGGTGGATATGCACACCATCAGCAGCTTGATGACCATCATGTTGTGGAAACAGACAAGTTGTTGTTCTATTGGTATGTACTCAGTCTTTTTGTTGTTTTAAAGATTGTTCCTTTTAAGTTCTTATAAGAACATAGTACTTTATTTTTAAATGTGGTAAAACTTAGTTGCCTAACATCAGGGAGTTCGCATTGCATGGCTGCAACCTTTATTTTCACGTCAACTGGGCTTTTGATGGATATGACACACCACCAGCAGCTTGATGACCACGACGGTGTGGAATCAGACAAGTTGTTCTTCTATTGCTATGTACTCATCCTTTTTGTTGTTTTAAAGATTGTTCCTTGAAGTTCTTATAAGAACGTAGTATTTTGTTTTCAAATGTAGTAAATCTCTGTTGCCTCACATCAGGGAGTTCGCATTGCATGGCTGCAATCTTTATTTGCACATCAACTGGGCTTTTTATAGATATGACACACCACCAGCAGCTTGATGACCACGACGGTGTGGAATCAGACATTTTGTTCTTCTATTGCTATTTACTCAGGCTTTCTGGTGTTTTAAAGATTGTTCCTTGAAGTTCATATAAGAACTTAGTATTTTGTTTTTAAATGTAGTAAATCTTTGTTGCCGCACATCAGGTAGTTCGCATTGCATGGCTGCAATCTTTATTTGCACATCAACTGGGCTTTTGATAGATATGACACACCACCAGCAGCTTGATGACCACGACTGTGTGGAATCAGACAAGTTGTTCTTCTATTGGTATGTACTCAGGCTTTCTAGTGTTTTAAAGATTGTTCCTTGAAGTTCATATAAGAACGTAGTATTTTGTTTTTAAATGTAGTAAATCTCTGTTGCTTCACATCAGGGAGTTCGCGTTGCATGGCTGCAATCTTTATTTGCACATCAACTGGGCTTTTGATAGATATGACATACCACCACCAGCTTGATGACCACGATGGTGTCGAATCAGACAAGTTGTTCTACTATTGGTATGTACTCAGGCTTTCTGGTGTTTTAAAGATTGTTCCTTGAAGTTTATATAAGAACGTAGTATATTGTTTTTAAATGTAGTAAATCTTTGTTGCCTCACATCAGGGTGTAAGCATTGCATGGCTGCAATCTTTATTTGCACATCAACTTGGCTTTTGATAGATATGACACACCACCAGCAGCTTAATGACCACGACGGTGTGGAATCAGACCAGTTGTTCTTCTATTGGTATGTACTCAGGCTTTTTGTTTTTATAAGGATTGTTCCTTGAAGTTCTTATAAGAACATAGTACTTTATTTTTAAATGTGGTAAATCTTTGTTGCCTCACATCAAGGAGTTCGCATTGCATGGCTGCAAACTTTATTTTCCCTTCAACTAGGCTTTTGGTGGATATGCACACCATCAGCAGCTTGATGACCATCATGTTGTGGAAACAGACAAGTTGTTGTTCTATTGGTATGTACTCAGTCTTTTTGTTGTTTTAAAGATTGTTCCTTTTAAGTTCTTATAAGAACATAGTACTTTATTTTTAAATGTGGTAAAACTTAGTTGCTTAACATCAGGGAGTTCGCATTGCATGGCTGCAACCTTTATTTGCACATCAACTGGGCTTTTGATGGATATGACACACCACCAGCAGCTTGATGACCACGACGGTGTGGAATCAGACAAGTTGTTCTTCTATTGGTATGTACTCAGGCTTTCTGGTAATTTAAAGATTGTTCTTTGAAGTTCATATAAGAACGTAGTATTTTGTTTTTAAATGTAGTAAATCTTTGTTGCCTCACATCAGCGAGTTCGCAACGCATGGCTGCAGTCTTTATTTGCACATCAACTGGGCTTTTGGTAGATTTGACACACCACCAGCAGCTTGATGACCACGACGGTGTGGAATCAGACAAGTTGTTCTTCTATTGGTATGTACTCAGGCTTTCTGGTGTTTTAAAGATTGTTCCTTGAAGTTCATATATGAAAGTAGTATTTTGTTTTTAAATGAAGTAAATCTCTGTTGCCTCACATCAGGTAGTTGATATTTTATGGCTGCAATCTTTATTTGCACATCAACTGGGCTTTTGAAGGATATGACACACCACCAGCAGCTTGATGACCACGACGGTGTGGATTCCGACCAGTTGTTCTTCTATTGGTATGTACTCAGGCTTTTTGTTGTTATAAGGTTTGTTCCTTGAAGTTCTTATAAGAACATAGTACTTTATTTTTAAATGTGGTAAATCTTTGTTGCCTCACATCAAGGAGTTCGCATTGCATGGCTGCAAATTTTATTTTCCCTTCAACTAGGCTTTAGGTGGATATGCACACCATCAGCAGCTTGATGACCATCATGTTGTGGAAACAGACAAGTTGTTGTTCTATTGGTATGTACTCAGTCTTTTTGTTGTTTTAAAGATTGTTCCTTTTAAGTTCTTATAAGAACATAGTACTTTATTTTTAAATGTGGTAAAACTTAGTTGCCTAACATCAGGGAGTTCGCATTGCATGGCTGCAACCTTTATTTGCACATCAACTGGGCTTTTGATGGATATGACACACCACCAGCAGCTTGATGACCACGACGGTGTGGAATCAGACAAGTTGTTCTTCTATTGGTATGTACTCAGGCTTTTTGTTTTTATAAGGATTGTTCCTTGAAGTTCTTATAAGAACATAGTACTTTATTTTTAAATGTGGTAAATCTTTGTTGCCTCACATCAAGGAGTTCGCATTGCATGACTGCAAACTTTATTTTCCCTTCAACTAGGCTTTTGGTGGATATGCACACCATCAGCAGCTTGATGACCATCATGTTGTGGAAACAGACAAGCTGTTGTTCTATTGGTATGTACTCAGTCTTTTTGTTGTTTTAAAGATTGTTCCTTTTAAGTTCTTATAAGAACATAGTACTTTATTTTTAAATGTGGTTAAACTTAGTTGTCTAACATCAGGGAGTTCGCATTGCATGGCAGCAACCTTTGTTTGCACATCAACTTTGCTTTTGATGGATATGACACACCACCAGCAGCTTGATGAACACGACGGTGTGGAATCAGACAAGTTGTTCTTCTATTGCTATGTACTCATCCTTTTTGTTGTTTTAAAGATTGTTCCTTGAAGTTCTTATAAGAACGTAGTATTTTGTTTTTAAATGCAGTAAATCTCTGTTGCCTCACATCAGGGAGTTCACATTGCATGGCTGCAGTCTTTATTTGCACATCAACTGGGCTTTTGATAGATATGACACACCACCAGCAGCTTGATGACCACGACGTTGTGGAATCAGACAAGTTGTTCTTCTATTGGTATTTACTCAGGCTTTCTGGTGTTTTAAAGATTGTTCCTTGAAGTTCATATAAGAACTTAGTATTTTGTTTTTAAATGTAGTAAATCTTTGTTGCCGCACATCAGGTAGTTCGCATTGCATGGTTGCAATCTTTATTTGCACATCAACTGCGCTTTTGATAGATATGCACACACCACCAGCAGCTTGATGACCACGACTGTGTGGAATCAGACAAGTTGTTCTTCTATTGGTATGTACTCAGGCTTTCTGGTGTTTTAAAGATTGTTCCTTGAAGTTCATATATGAAAGTAGTATTTTGTTTTTCAATGAAGTAAATCTCTGTTGCCTCACATCAGGGAGTTGACATTTTATGGCTGCAATCTTTATTTGCACATCAACTGGGCTTTTGAAGGATATGACACACCACCAGCAGCTTGATGACCACGACGGTGTGGATTCCGACCAGTTGTTCTTCTATTGGTATGTACTCAGGCTTTTTGTTTTTATAAGGATTGTTCCTTGAAGTTCTTATAAGAAAATAGTACTTTATTTTTAAATGTGGTAAAACTTAGTTGCCTAACATCAGGGAGTTCGCATTGCATGGCTGCAACCTTTATTTGCACATCAACTGGGCTTTTGATGGATATGACACACCACCAGCAGCTTGATGACCACAACGGTGTGGAATCAGACAAGTTGTTCTTCTATTGCTATGTACTCATCCTTTTTGTTGTTTTAAAGATTGTTCCTTGAAGTTCTTATAAGAACATAGTATTTTGTTTTTAAATGTAGTAAATCTCTGTTGCCTCACATCAGGGAGTTCGCATTGCATGGCTGCAATCTTTATTTGCACATCAACTGGGCTTTTGATAGATATGACACACCACCAGCAGCTTGATGACCACGGCGGTGTGGAATCAGACAAGTTGTTCTTCTATTGCTATTTACTCAGGCTTTCTGGTGTTTTAAAGATTGTTCCTTGAAGTTCATATAAGAACTTAGTATTTTGTTTTTAAATGTAGTAATTCTTTGTTGCCGCACATCAGGTAGTTCGCATTGCATGGCTGCAATCTTTATTTGCACATCAACTGGGCTTTTGATGGATATGACACACCACCAGCAGCTTGATGACCACGAGTGTGTGGAATCAGACAAGTTGTTCTTCCATTGGTATGTACTCAGGCTTTCTGGTGTTTTAAAGATTGTTCCTTGAAGTTCATATTAGAACGTAGTATTTTGTAGTTAAATGTAGTAAATCTCTGTTGCCTCACATCAGGGAGTTCGCATTGCATGGCTGCAATCTTTATTTGCACATCAACTGGGCTTTTGATAGATATGACATACCACCACCAGCTTGATGACCACGACGGTGTCGAATCAGACAATTTGTTCTACTATTGGTATGTACTCAGGCTTTCTGGTGTTTTAAAGATTGTTCCTTGAAGTTTATATAAGAAAGTAGTATATTGTTTTTAAATGTAGTAAAGCTTTGTTGCCTCACATCAGTGTGTACGCATTGCATGGCTGCAATCTTTATTTGCACATCAACTGGGCTATTGATAGATATGACACACCACCAGCAGCTTAATGACCACGACGGTGTGGAATCAGACCAGTTGTTCTTCTATTGGTATGTACTCAGGCTTTTTGTTTTTATAAGGATTGTTCCTTGAAGTTCTTATAAGAACATAGTACTTTATTTTTAAATGTGGTAAATCTTTGTTGCCTCACATCAAGGAGTTCGCATTGCATGGCTGCAAACTTTATTTTCCCTTCAACTAGGCTTTAGGTGGATATGCACACCATCAGCAGCTTGATGACCATCATGTTGTGGAAACAGACAAGTTGTTGTTCTATTGGTATGTACTCAGTCTTTTTGTTGTTTTAAAGATTGTTCCTTTTAAGTTCTTATAAGAACATAGTACTTTATTTTTAAATGTGGTAAAACTTAGTTGCCTAACATCAGGGAGTTCGCATTGCATGGCTGCAACCTTTATTTGCACATCAACTGGGCTTTTGATGGATATGACACACCACCAGCAGCTTGATGACCACGACGGTCTGGAATCAGACAAGTTGTTCTTCTATTGGTATATACTCAGGCTTTTTGTTTTTATAAGGATTGTTCCTTGAAGTTCTTATAAGAACATAGTACTTTATTTTTAAATGTGGTAAATCTTTGTTGCCTCACATCAAGGAGTTCGCATTGCATGGCTGCAAACTTTATTTTCATTTCAACTAGGCTTTTGGTGGATATGCACACCATCAGCAGCTTGATGACCATCATGTTGTGGAAACAGACAAGTTGTTGTTCTATTGGTATGTTCTCAGTCTTTTTGTTGTTTTAAAGATTGTTCCTTTTAAGTTCTTATAAGAACATAGTACTTTATTTTTAAATGTGGTAAAACTTAGTTGCCTAACATCAGGGAGTTCGCATTGCATGGCTGCAACCTTTATTTGCACATCAACTGGTCTTTTGATGGATATGACACACCACCAGCAGCTTGATGACCACGACGGTGTGGAATCAGACAAGTTGTTCTTCTATTGCTATTTACTCAGGCTTTCTGGTGTTTTAAAGATTGTTCCTTGAAGTTCATATAAGAACTTAGTATTTTGTTTTTAAATGTAGTAAATCTTTGTTGCCGCACATCAGGTAGTTCGCATTGCATGGCTGCAATCTTTATTTGCACATCAACTGGGCTTTTGGTAGATATGACACACCACCAGCAGCTTGATGACCACGACTGTGTGGAATCAGACAAGTTGTTCTTCTATTGGTATGTACTCAGGCTTTCTGGTGTTTTAAAGATTGTTCCTTGAAGTTCATATAAGAACGTAGTATTTTGTTTTTAAATGTAGTAAATCTCTGTTGCCTCACATCAGGTAGTTCGCATTGCATGGCTGCAATCTTTATTTGCACATCACCTGGGCTTTTGATAGATATGACATACCACCACCAGCTTGATGACCACGACGGTGTCGAATCAGACAAGTTGTTCTACTATTGGTATGTACTCAGGCTTTCTGGTGTTTTAAAGATTGTTCCTTGAAGTTTATATAAGAACGTAGTATATTGTTTTTAAATGTAGTAAATCTTTGTTGCCTCACATCAGGGTGTACGCATTGCATGGCTGCAATCTTTATTTGCACATCAACTGGGCTTTTGATAGATATGACACACCACCAGCAGCTTAATGACCACGACGGTGTGGAATCAGACCAGTTGTTCTTCTATTGGTATGTACTCAGGCTTTTTGTTTTTATAAGGATTGTTCCTTGAAGTTCTTATAAGAACATAGTACTTTATTTTTAAATGTGCTAAATCTTTGTTGCCTCACATCAAGGAGTTCGCATTGCATGGCTGCAAACTTTATTTTCCCTTCAACTAGGCTTTTGGTGGATATGCACACCATCAGCAGCTTGATGACCATCATGTTGTGGAAACAGACAAGTTGTTGTTCTATTGGTATGTGCTCAGTCTTTTTGTTGTTTTAAAGATTGTTCCTTTTAAGTTCTTATAAGAACATAGTACTTTATTTTTAAATGTGGTAAAACTTAGTTGCCTAACATCAGGGAGTTCGCATTGCATGGCTGCAACCTTTATTTGCACATCAACTGGGCTTTTGATGGATATGACACACCACCAGCAGCTTGATGACCACGACGGTGTGGAATCAGACAAGTTGTTCTTCTATTGCTATGTACACAGGCTTTTTGTTTTTTTAAAGATTGTTCATTGAAGTTCTTACAAGAACGTAGTATTTTGTTTTTAAATGTAGTAAATCTTTGTTGAGTCACATCAGGGAGTTCGCATTGCATGGCTGCAATCTTTATTTGCACTTTAACTGTGCTTTTGATAGATATGACACACCACCAGCAGGTTGATGACCATGACGGTGTCGAATCAGACAAGTTGTTCTTCTATTGGTATGTACTCAGGCTTTCTGGTGTTTTAAAGATTGTTCTTTGAAGTTCATATAAGAACGTAGTATTTTGTTTTTAAATGTAGTAAATGTTTGTTGCCTCACATCAGCGAGTTCGCAATGCATGGCTGCAGTCTTTATTTGCACATCAACTGGGCTTTTGGTAGATTTGACACACCACCAGCAGCCTAATGACCACGACGGTGTGGAATCAGACAAGTTGTTCTTCTATTGGTATGTACTCAGGCTTTCTGGTGTTTTAAAGATTGTTCCTTGAAGTTCATATAAGAACGTAGTATTTTGTTTTTAAATGAAGTAAATCTCTGTTGCCTCACATCAGGGAGTTGACATTGCATGGCTGCAATCTTTATTTGCACATCAACTGGGCTTTTGAAGGATATGACACACCACCAGCAGCTTGATGACCACGACGGTGTGGATTCCGACCAGTTGTTCTTCTATTGGTATGTACTCAGGCTTTTTGTTGTTATAAGGATTGTTCCTTGAAGTTCTTATAAGAACATAGTACTTTATTTTTAAATGTGGTTAATCTTTGTTGCCTCACATCAAGGAGTTCGCATTGCATGGCTGCAAATTTTATTTTCCCTTCAACTAGGCTTTAGGTGGATATGCACACCATCAGGATCTAGATGACCATCATGTTGTGAAAACAGACAAGTTGTTGTTCTATTGGTATGTACTCAGTCTTTTTGATGTTTTAAAGATTGTTCCTTTTAAGTTCTTATAAGAACATAGTACTTTATTTTTAAATGTGGTAAAACTTAGTTGCCTAACATCAGGGAGTTCGCATTGCATGGCTGCAACCTTTATTTGCACATCAACTGGGCTTTTGATGGATATGACACACCACCAGCAGCTTGATGACCACGACGGTGTGGAATCAGACAAGTTGTTCTTCTATTGCTATGTACTCATCCTTTTTGTTGTTTTAAAGATTGTTCCTTGAAGTTCTTATAAGAACGTAGTATTTTGTTTTTAAATGTAGTAAATCTCTGTTGCCTCACATCAGGGAGTTCGCATTGCATGGCTGCAATCTTTATTTGCACATCAACTGGGCTTTTTATAGATATGACCCACCACCAGCAGCTTGATGACCACGACGGTGTGGAATCAGACAATTTGTTCTTCTATTGGTATGTACTCAGGCTTTCTGGTGTTTTAAAGATTGTTCCTTGAAGTTTATATAAGAACGTAGTACATTGTTTTTAAATGTAGTAAATCTTTGTTGCCTCACATCAGGGGGTAAGCATTGCATGGCAGCAATCTTTATTTGCAGATCAACTTGGCTTTTGATAGATATGACACACCACCAGCAGCTTAATGACCACGACGGTGTGGAATCAGACCAGTTGTTCTTCTATTGGTATGTACTCAGGATTTTTGTTTTTATAAGGATTGTTCCTTGAAGTTCTTATAAGAACATAGTACTTTATTTTTAAATGTGGTAAATCTTTGTTGCCTCACATCAAGGAGTTCGCATTGCATGGCTGCAAACTTTATTTTCCCTTCAACTAGGCTTTTGGTGGATATGCACACCATCAGCAGCTTGATGACTATCATGTTGTGGAAACAGACAAGTTGTTGTTCTATTGGTATGTACTCAGTCTTTTTGTTGTTTTAAAGATTGTTCCTTTTAAGTTCTTATAAGAACATAGTACTTTATTTTTAAATGTGGTAAAACTTAGTTGCCTAACATCAGGGAGTTCGCATTGCATGGCTGCAACCTTTATTTGCACATCAACTGGGCTTTTGATGGATATGACACACCACCAGCAGCTTGATGACCACGACGGTGTGGAATCAGACAAGTTGTTCTTCTATTGGTATGTACTCAGGATTTCTGGTAATTTAAAGATTGTTCTTTGAAGTTCATATAAGAACGTAGTATTTTGTTTTTAAATGTTGTAAATCTTTGTTGCCTAACATCAGCGAGTTCGCAACGCATGGCTGCAGTCTTTATTTGCACATCAACTGGGCTTTTGGTAGATTTGACACACCACCAGCAGCTTGATGACCACGACGGTGTGGAATCAGACAAGTTGTTCTTCTATTGGTATGTACTCAGGCTTTCTGGTGTTTTAAAGATTGTTCCTTGAAGTTCATATATGAAAGTAGTATTTTGTTTTTAAATGAAGTAAATCTCTGTTGCCTCACATCAGGGAGTTGACATTGCATGGCTGCAATCTTTATTTGCACATCAACTGGGCTTTTGAAGGATATGACACACCACCAGCAGCTTGATGACCACGACGGTGTGGATTCCGACCAGTTGTTCTTCTATTGGTATGTACTCAGGCTTTTTGTTGTTATAAGGATTGTTCCTTGAAGTTCTTATAAGAACATAGTACTTTATTTTTAAATGTGGTTAATCTTTGTTGCCTCACATCAAGGAGTTCGCATTGCATGGCTGCAAATTTTATTTTCCCTTCAACTAGGCTTTAGGTGGATATGCACACCATCAGGATCTAGATGACCATCATGTTGTGAAAACAGACAAGTTGTTGTTCTATTGGTATGTACTCAGTCTTTTTGATGTTTTAAAGATTGTTGCTTTTAAGTTCTTATAAGAACATAGTACTTTATTTTTAAATGTGGTAAAACTTAGTTGCCTAACATCAGGGAGTTCGCATTGCATGGCTGCAACCTTTATTTGCACATCAACTGGGCTTTTGATGGATATGACACACCACCAGCAGCTTGATGACCACGACGGTGTGGAATCAGACAAGTTGTTCTTCTATTGCTATGTACTCATCCTTTTTGTTGTTTTAAAGATTGTTCCTTGAAGTTCTTATAAGAACGTAGTATTTTGTTTTTAAATGTAGTAAATCTCTGTTGCCTCACATCAGGGAGTTCGCATTGCATGGCTGCAATCTTTATTTGCACATCAACTGGGCTTTTTATAGATATGACCCACCACCAGCAGCTTGATGACCACGACGGTGTGGAATCAGACAATTTGTTCTTCTATTGGTATGTACTCAGGCTTTCTGGTGTTTTAAAGATTGTTCCTTGAAGTTTATATAAGAACGTAGTATATTGTTTTTAAATGTAGTAAATCTTTGTTGCCTCACATCAGGGGGTAAGCATTGCATGGCAGCAATCTTTATTTGCAGATCAACTTGGCTTTTGATAGATATGACACACCACCAGCAGCTTAATGACCACGACGGTGTGGAATCAGACCAGTTGTTCTTCTATTGGTATGTACTCAGGATTTTTGTTTTTATAAGGATTGTTCCTTGAAGTTCTTATAAGAACATAGTACTTTATTTTTAAATGTGGTAAATCTTTGTTGCCTCACATCAAGGAGTTCGCATTGCATGGCTGCAAACTTTATTTTCCCTTCAACTAGGCTTTTGGTGGATATGCACACCATCAGCAGCTTGATGACTATCATGTTGTGGAAACAGACAAGTTGTTGTTCTATTGGTATGTACTCAGTCTTTTTGTTGTTTTAAAGATTGTTCCTTTTAAGTTCTTATAAGAACATAGTACTTTATTTTTAAATGTGGTAAAACTTAGTTGCCTAACATCAGGGAGTTCGCATTGCATGGCTGCAACCTTTATTTGCACATCAACTGGGCTTTTGATGGATATGACACACCACCAGCAGCTTGATGACCACGACGGTGTGGAATCAGACAAGTTGTTCTTCTATTGGTATGTACTCAGGCTTTCTGGTAATTTAAAGATTGTTCTTTGAAGTTCATATAAGAACGTAGTATTTTGTTTTTAAATGTTGTAAATCTTTGTTGCCTAACATCAGCGAGTTCGCAACGCATGGCTGCAGTCTTTATTTGCACATCAACTGGGCTTTTGGTAGATTTGACACACCACCAGCAGCTTGATGACCACGACGGTGTGGAATCAGACAAGTTGTTCTTCTATTGGTATGTACTCAGGCTTTCTGGTGTTTTAAAGATTGTTCCTTGAAGTTCATATATGAAAGTAGTATTTTGTTTTTAAATGAAGTAAATCTCTGTTGCCTCACATCAGGGAGTTGACATTTTATGGCTGCAATCTTTATTTGCACATCAACTGGGCTTTTGAAGGATATGACACACCACCAGCAGCTTGATGACCACGCCGGTGTAGATTCCGAACAGTTGTTCTTCTATTGGTATGTACTCAGGCTCTTTGTTGTTATAAGGATTGTTCCTTGAAGTTCTTATAAGAACATAGTACTTTATTTTTAAATGTGGTAAATCTTTGTTGCCTCACATCAAGGAGTTCGCATTGCATGGCTGCAAATTTTATTTTCCCTTCAACTAGGCTTTAGGTGGATATGCACACCATCAGCAGCTTGATGACCATCATGTTGTGGAAACAGACAAGTTCTTGTTCTACTGGTATGTACTCAGTCTTTTTGTTGTTTTAAAGATTGTTCCTTTTAAATTCTTATAAGAACATAGTACTTTATTTTTAAATGTGGTAAAACTTAGTTGCCTAACATCAGGGAGTTCGCATTGCATGGCTGCAACCTTTATTTGCACATCAACTGGGCTTTTGATGGATATGACACACCACCAGCAGCTTGATGACCACGACGGTGTGGAATCAGACAAGTTGTTCTTCTATTGGTATGTACTCAGGCTTTTTGTTTTTATAAGGATTGTTCCTTGAAGTTCTTATAAGAACATAGTACTTTATTTTTAAATGTGGTAAATATTTGTTGCCTCACATCAAGGAGTTCGCATTGCATGACTGCAAACTTTATTTTCCCTTCAACTAGGCTTTTGGTGGATATGCACACCATCAGCAGCTTGATGACCATCATGTTGTGGAAACAGACAAGTTGTTGTTCTATTGGTATGTACTCAGTCTTTTTGTTGTTTTAAAGATTGTTCCTTTTAAGTTCTTATAAGAACATAGTACTTTATTTTTAAATGTGGTTAAACTTAGTTGTCTAACATCAGGGAGTTCGCATTGCATGGCAGCAACCTTTGTTTGCACATCAACTTTGCTTTTGATGGATATGACACACCACCAGCAGCTTGATGAACACGACGGTGTGGAATCAGACAAGTTGTTCTTCTATTGCTATGTACTCATCCTTTTTGTTGTTTTAAAGATTGTTCCTTGAAGTTCTTATAAGAACATAGTATTTTGTTTTTAAATGTAGTAAATCTCTGTTGCCTCACATCAGGGAGTTCGCATTGCATGGCTGCAATCTTTATTTGCACATCAACTGGGCTTTTGATAGATATGACACACCACCAGCAGCTTGATGACCACGGCGGTGTGGAATCAGACAAGTTGTTCTTCTATTGCTATTTACTCAGGCTTTCTGGTGTTTTAAAGATTGTTCCTTGAAGTTCATATAAGAACTTAGTATTTTGTTTTTAAATGTAGTAATTCTTTGTTGCCGCACATCAGGTAGTTCGCATTGCATGGCTGCAATCTTTATTTGCATATCAACTGGGCTTTTGATGGATATGACACACCACTAGCAGCTTGATGACCACGAGTGTGTGGTATCAGACAAGTTGTTCTTCCATTGGTATGTACTCAGGCTTTCTGGTGTTTTAAAGATTGTTCCTTGAAGTTCATATAAGAACGTAGTATTTTGTTTTTAAATGTAGTAAATCTCTGTTGCCTCACATCAGGGAGTTCGCATTGCATGGCTGCAATCTTTATTTGCACATCAACTGGGCTTTTGATAGATATGACATACCACCACCAGCTTGATGACCACGACGGTGTCGAATCAGACAATTTGTTCTACTATTGGTATGTACTCAGGCTTTCTGGTGTTTTAAAGATTGTTCCTTGAAGTTTATATAAGAAAGTAGTATATTGTTTTTAAATGTAGTAAAGCTTTGTTGCCTCACATCAGTGTGTACGCATTGCATGGCTGCAATCTTTATTTGCACATCAACTGGGCTTTTGATAGATATGACACACCACCAGCAGCTTAATGACCACGACGGTGTGGAATCAGACCAGTTGTTCTTCTATTGGTATGTACTCAGGCTTTTTGTTTTTATAAGGATTGTTACTTGAAGTTCTTATAAGAACATAGTACTTTATTTTTAAATGTGGTAAATCTTTGTTGCCTCACATCAAGGAGTTCGCATTGCATGGCTGCAAACTTTATTTTCCCTTCAACTAGGCTTTAGGTGGATATGCACACCATCAGCAGCTTGATGACCATCATGTTGTGGAAACAGACAAGTTGTTGTTCTATTGGTATGTACTCAGTCTTTTTGTTGTTTTAAAGATTGTTCCTTTTAAGTTCTTATAAGAACATAGTACTTTATTTTTAAATGTGGTTAAACTTAGTTGCCTAACATCAGGGAGTTCGCATTGCATGGCTGCAACCTTTATTTGCACATCAACTGGGCTTTTGATGGATATGACACAC
Source organism: Schistocerca gregaria (assembly GCF_023897955.1). Classification (NCBI taxonomy): domain Eukaryota; kingdom Metazoa; phylum Arthropoda; class Insecta; order Orthoptera; family Acrididae; genus Schistocerca; species Schistocerca gregaria. The sequence continues at coordinate 97,555,806 of NC_064929.1, read as the reverse complement.
CACCAGCAGCTTGATGACCACGACTGTGTGGAATCAGACAAGTTGTTCTTCTATTGGTATGTACTCAGGCTTTTTGTTTTTATAAGGATTGTTCCTTGAAGTTCTTATAAGAACATAGTACTTTATTTTTAAATGTGGTAAATATTTGTTGCCTCACATCAAGGAGTTCGCATTGCATGACTGCAAACTTTATTTTCCCTTCAACTAGGCTTTTGGTGGATATGCACAACATCAGCAGCTTGATGACCATCATGTTGTGGAAACAGACAAGTTGTTGTTCTATTGGTATGTACTCAGTCTTTTTGTTGTTTTAAAGATTGTTCCTTTTAAGTTCTTATAAGAACATAGTACTTTATTTTTAAATGTGGTTAAACTTAGTTGTCTAACATCAGGGAGTTCGCATTGCATGGCAGCAACCTTTGTTTGCACATCAACTTTGCTTTTGATGGATATGACACACCACCAGCAGCTTGATGAACACGACGGTGTGGAATCAGACAAGTTGTTCTTCTATTGCTATGTACTCATCCTTTTTGTTGTTTTAAAGATTGTTCCTTGAAGTTCTTATAAGAACATAGTATTTTGTTTTTAAATGTAGTAAATCTCTGTTGCCTCACATCAGGGAGTTCGCATTGCATGGCTGCAATCTTTATTTGCACATCAACTGGGCTTTTGATAGATATGACACACCACCAGCAGCTTGATGACCACGGCGGTGTGGAATCAGACAAGTTGTTCTTCTATTGCTATTTACTCAGGCTTTCTGGTGTTTTAAAGATTGTTCCTTGAAGTTCATATAAGAACTTAGTATTTTGTTTTTAAATGTAGTAATTCTTTGTTGCCGCACATCAGGTAGTTCGCATTGCATGGCTGCAATCTTTATTTGCACATCAACTGGGCTTTTGATGGATATGACACACCACTAGCAGCTTGATGACCACGAGTGTGTGGTATCAGACAAGTTGTTCTTCCATTGGTATGTACTCAGGCTTTCTGGTGTTTTAAAGATTGTTCCTTGAAGTTCATATAAGAACGTAGTATTTTGTTTTTAAATGTAGTAAATCTCTGTTGCCTCACATCAGGGAGTTCGCATTGCATGGCTGCAATCTTTATTTGCACATCAACTGGGCTTTTGATAGATATGACATACCACCACCAGCTTGATGACCACGACGGTGTCGAATCAGACAATTTGTTCTACTATTGGTATGTACTCAGGCTTTCTGGTGTTTTAAAGATTGTTCCTTGAAGTTTATATAAGAAAGTAGTATATTGTTTTTAAATGTAGTAAAGCTTTGTTGCCTCACATCAGTGTGTACGCATTGCATGGCTGCAATCTTTATTTGCACATCAACTGGGCTTTTGATAGATATGACACACCACCAGCAGCTTAATGACCACGACGGTGTGGAATCAGACCAGTTGTTCTTCTATTGGTATGTACTCAGGCTTTTTGTTTTTATAAGGATTGTTACTTGAAGTTCTTATAAGAACATAGTACTTTATTTTTAAATGTGGTAAATCTTTGTTGCCTCACATCAAGGAGTTCGCATTGCATGGCTGCAAACTTTATTTTCCCTTCAACTAGGCTTTAGGTGGATATGCACACCATCAGCAGCTTGATGACCATCATGTTGTGGAAACAGACAAGTTGTTGTTCTATTGGTATGTACTCAGTCTTTTTGTTGTTTTAAAGATTGTTCCTTTTAAGTTCTTATAAGAACATAGTACTTTATTTTTAAATGTGGTAAAACTTAGTTGCCTAACATCAGGGAGTTCGCATTGCATGGCTGCAACTTTTATTTGCACATCAACTGGTCTTTTGATGGATATGACACACCACCAGCAGCTTGATGACCACGACGGTGTGGAATCAGACAAGTTGTTCTTCTATTGCTATGTACTCATCCTTTTTGTTGTTTTAAAGATTGTTCCTTGAAGTTCTTATAAGAACGTAGTAGTTTGTTTTTAAATGTAGTAAATCTCTGTTGCCTCACATCAGGGAGTTCGCATTGCATGGCTGCAATCTTTATTTGCACATCAACTGGGCTTTTGATAGATATGACACACCACCAGCAGCTTGATGACCACGACGGTGTGGAATCAGACAAGTTGTTCTTCTATTGCTATTTACTCAGGCTTTCTGGTGTTTTAAAGATTGTTCCTTGAAGTTCATATAAGAACTTAGTATTTTGTTTTTAAATGTAGTAAAGCTTTGTTGCCTCACATCAGGGTGTACGCATTGCATGGCTGCAATCTTTATTTGCACATCAACTGGGCTTTTGATAGATATGACACACCACCAGCAGCTTAATGACCACGACGGTGTGGAATCAGACCAGTTGTTCTTCTATTGGTATGTACTCAGGCTTTTTGTTTTTATAAGGATTGTTCCTTGAAGTTCTTATAAGAACATAGTACTTTATTTTTAAATGTGGTAAATCTTTGTTGCCTCACATCAAGGAGTTCGCATTGCATGGCTGCAAACTTTAATTTCCCTTCAACTAGGCTTTTGGTGGATATGCACACCATCAGCACCTTGATGACCATCATGTTGTGGAAACAGACAAGTTGTTGTTCTATTGGTATGTACTCAGTCTTCTTGTTGTTTTAAAGATTGTTCCTTATAAGTTCTTATAAGAACATAGTACTTTATTTTTAAATGTGGTAAAACTTAGTTGCCTAACATCAGGGAGTTCGCATTGCATGGCTGCAACCTTTATTTGCACATCAACTGGGCTTTTGATGGATATGACACACCACCAGCAGCTTGATGACCACGACGGTGTGGAATCAGACAAGTTGTTCTTCTATTGGTATGTACTCAGGCATTTTGTTTTTATAAGGATTGTTCCTTGAAGTTCTTATAAGAACATAGTACTTTATTTTTAAATGTGGTAAATCTTTGTTGCCTCACATCAAAAAGTTCGCATTGCATGGCTGCAAACTTTATTTTCCCTTCAACTAGGCTTTTGGTGGATATGCACACCATCAGCAGCTTGATGACCATCATGTTGTGGAAACAGTCAAGTTGTTGTTCTATTGGTATGTACTCATCCTTTTTGTTGTTTTAAAGATTGTTCCGTGAAGTTCATATAAGAAAGTAGTATTTTGTTTTTAAATGTAGTAAATCTTTGTTGCCTCACATCAGGGTGTTCGCATTGCATGGTTGCAATCTTTATTTTCCCTTCAACTGGGCTTCTCGTGGATATGCACACCACCAGCAGCTTGATGACCACTACTGTGTGGAATCAGACAAGTTGTTCTTCTATTGCTATGTACTCAGTTTTTTGATGCTTTAAAGATTGTTCCTTGAAGTTATTATAAGAACATAATACTTTATTTTTAAATGTAGTAAATCTTTGTTGCCTCACATCAGGGAGTTGGTATTGCATGGCTGCAATATTTATTTTCCCTTCAACTGGGCTTCTCGTGGATATGCACACCATCGGCAGCTTGATGACCACGACGGTGTGGAATAAGACAAGTCGTTCTTCTATTGGTATGTACTAAGGCTTTTTGTTGTTTTAAATATTGTTCCTTGAAGTTCTTATAAGAACGTGGTATTTTGTTTTTAAATGTAGTAAATCTTTGTTGCCTCAGATCAGGGGGTTCGCATTGCATGGCTGCAACCTTTATTTGCACATCAACTGGGCTTTTGATAGATATGACACACCACCGACAGCTTGATGACCACGACGGTGTGGAATCAGACAAGTTGTCCTTCTATTGCTATTTAAACAGGCTTTTTGTTGTTTTAAAGATTGTTCCTTGAAGTTATTATAAGAACATAGTACTTTATTTTTAAATGTAGTAAATCTTTGTTGCCTCACATCAGGGAGTTGGTATTGCATGGCTGCAATATTTATTTTCCCTTCAACTGGGCTTCTCGTGGATATGCACACCATCGGCAGCTTGATGACCACGACGGTGTGGAATAAGACAAGTCGTTCTTCTATTGGTATGTACTAAGGCTTTTTGTTGTTTTAAATATTGTTCCTTGAAGTCTTATAAGAGCGTAATATTTTGTTTTTAAATGTAGTAAATCTTTGTTGCCTCACATCAGGGAGTTTGTATCGCATGACTGCAACCTTTACTTGCACATGAACTGGGATTTTGATAGATGTGACACACCACCTGCAGCTTGATGACCACGAAGGTGTGGAATCAGACAAGTTGTTCTTCTATTGGTATGTACACAGGCTTTTTGTTGTTTTAAATATTGTTCCTTGAAGTCTTATAAGAGCGTAATATTTTGTTTTTAAATGTAGTAAATCTTTTTTGCCTCATATCAGGTAGTTCGCATTGCATGGCTGCAACATTTATTTGCACATCAACTGGGCTTTTGATAAATATGACACACCACCAGCAGCTTGATGACCACGACTGTGTGGAATGAGACAAGTTGTTCTTCTATTGCTATTTACTCAGCCTTTTCGTTGTTTTAAAGATTGTTCCTTGAAGTTATTCTAGGAAGATAGTACTTTATTTTTAAATGTAGTAAATCTTTGTTGCCTCACATCCGGGAGTTGGTACTGCATGGCTGCAATCTTTATTTTTTATTCAACTGGGCTTCTCGTGGATATGCGCACCATCAGCAGCTTGATGACCACGACGGTGTGGAATAAGACAAGTCGTTCTTCTATTGGTATGTACTCAGGCTTTCTGGTGTTTTAAAGATTGTTCCTTGAAGTTCATATAAGTACGTAGTATTTTGTTTTTAAATGTAGTAAATCTTTGTTGCCTCACATCAGGGAGTTCGCATTGCATGGCTGCAACCTTTATTTGAACATCAAGTGGGATTTTGAAGGATATGACACACCACCAGCAGCTTGATGACCACGACGGTGTGGAATCAGACAAGTTGTTCTCCTATTGCTATGTACTAAGGCTTTTTGTTGTTTTAAATATTGTTCCTTGTAGTTCTTATAAGAACGTGGTATTTTGTTTTTAAATGAAGTAAATCTTTGTTGCCTCACATCAGGGAGTTCGCATTGCATGGCTGCAACCTTTATTTGCACATCAACTGGGCTTTTGATAGATATGACACTTCACCAGCAGCTTGATGACGACGACGGTGTGGAATCAGACAAGTTGTTCTTCTATTGGTATGTACTCAGGCTTTCTGGTGTTTTAAAGATTGTTCCTTGAAGTTCATATAAGAAAGTAGTATTTTGTTTTTAAATGTAGTAAATCTTTGTTGCCTCACATTAGGTTGTTCGCATTGCATGGTTGCAATCTTTATTTTCCCTTCAACTGGGCTATTGGTGGATATGCACACCATCAGCAGCTTGATGACCACTACGGCGTGGAATCAGACAAGTTGTTCTTCTATTGCTATGTACTCAGTTTTTTGATGCTTTAAAGATTGTTCCTTGAAGTTATTATAAGAACATAATACTTTATTTCTAAATGTAGTAAATCTTTGTTGCCTCACATCAGGGAGTTGGTATTGCATGGCTGCAATATTTATTTTCCCTTCAACTGGGCTTCTCGTGGATATGCACACCATCGGCAGCTTGATGACCACGACGGTGTGGAATAAGACAAGTCGTTCTTCTATTAGTATGTACTAAGGCTTTTTGTCGTTTTAAATATTGTTGCTTGAAGTTTTTATAAGAACGTGGTATTTTGTTTTTAAATGAAGTAAATCTTTGTTGCCTCACATCAGGGAGTTCGCATTGCATGGCTGCAACCTTTATTTGCACATCAACTGGGCTTTTGGTGGATATGACACTTCACCAGCAGCTTGATGACCACGACGGTGTGGAATCAGACAAATTGTCCTTCTGTTGCTATTTAAACAGGCTTTTTGTTGTTTTAAAGTTTGTTCCTTGAAGTTATTATAAGAACATAGTACTTTATTTTTAAATGTAGTAAATCTTTGTTGCCTCACATCAGGGATTCGCATTGCATGGCTGCAACCCTTATTTGCACATCAACTGGGCTTTTGATGGATATGACACACCACCAGCAACTTGATGACCACGACGGTGTGGAATCAGACAAGTTGTTCTTCTATTGCTATGTACTCAGGCTTTTTGTTGTTTTAAAGATTGTTCCTTGAAGTTCTTATGGGAACATAGTATTTTGTTTTTAAATAATAGTAAATCTTTGTTGCCTCAGATCAGGGAGTTTGCATCGCATGACTGCAACCTTTACTTGCACATCAACTGGGCTTTTGATAGATATGACACACCACCGACAGCTTGATGACCACGACGGTGTGGAATCAGACAAGTTGTCCTTCTATTGCTATTTAAACAGGCTTTTTGTTGTTTTAAAGATTGTTCCTTGAAGTTATTATAAGAACATAGTACTTTATTTTTAAATGTAGTAAATCTTTGTTGCCTCACATCAGGGAGTTGGTATTGCATGGCTGCAATATTTATTTTCCCTTCAACTGGGCTTCTCGTGGATATGCACACCATCGGCAGCTTGATGACCACGACGTAGTGGAATAAGACAAGTCGTTCTTCTATTGGTATGTACTAAGGCTTTTTGTTGTTTTAAATATTGTTCTTTGAAGTTCTTATAAGAACGTGGTATTTTGTTTTTAAATGAAGTAAATCTTTGTTGCCTCACATCAGGGAGTTCGCATCGCATGACTGCAACCTTTACTTGCACATGAACTGGGATTTTGATAGATGTGACACACCACCTGCAGCTTGATGACCACGAAGGTGTGGAATCAGACAAGTTGTTCTTCTATTGGTATGTACACAGGCTTTCTGGTGTTTTAAAGTTTGTTCCTTGAAGTTATTATAAGAACATAGTACTTTATTTTTAAATGTAGTAAATCTTTTTTGCCTCATATCAGGTAGTTCGCATTGCATGGCTGCAACCTTTATTTGCACATCAACTGGGCTTTTGATAAATATGACACACCACCAGCAGCTTGATGACCACGACTGTGTGGAATGAGACAAGTTGTTCTTCTATTGCTATTTACTCAGCCTTTTCGTTGTTTTAAAGATTGTTCCTTGAAGTTATTCTAGGAAGATAGTACTTTATTTTTAAATGTAGTAAATCTTTGTTGCCTCACATCCGGGAGTTGGTACTGCATGGCTGCAATCTTTATTTTTTATTCAACTGGGCTTCTCGTGGATATGCGCACCATCAGCAGCTTGATGACCACGACGGTGTGGAATAAGACAAGTCGTTCTTCTATTGGTATGTACTCAGGCTTTCTGGTGTTTTAAAGATTGTTCCTTGAAGTTGATATAAGTACGTAGTATTTTGTTTTTAAATGTAGTAAATCTTTGTTGCCTCACATCAGGGAGTTCGCATTGCATGGCTGCAACCTTTATTTGAACATCAAGTGGGATTTTGAAGGATATGACACACCACCAGCAGCTTGATGACCACGACGGTGTGGAATCAGACAAGTTGTTCTCCTATTGCTATGTACTAAGGCTTTTTGTTGTTTTAAATATTGTTCCTTGTAGTTCTTATAAGAACGTGGTATTTTGTTTTTAAATGAAGTAAATCTTTGTTGCCTCACATCAGGGAGTTCGCATTGCATGGCTGCAACCTTTATTTGCACATCAACTGGGCTTTTGATAGATATGACACTTCACCAGCAGCTTGATGACGACGACGGTGTGGACTCAGACAAGTTGTCCATCTATTGCTATTTAAACAGGCTTTTTGTTGTTTTAACGTTTGTTCCTTGAAGTTATTAGTAGAACATAGTACTTTATTTTTAAATGTAGTAAATCTTTGTTGCCTCACATCAGGGAGTTTGCATTGCATGGATGCAACATTTATTTGCACATCAACTGGGCTTTTGATGGATATGACACACCACCAGCAGCTTGATGACCACGACGGTGTGGAATCAGACAAGTAGTCTTTCTATTGCTATTTAAACAGGCTTTTTGTTGTTTTAAAGATTGTTCCTTAAAGTTATTATAAGAACATAGTACTTTATTTTTAAATGTAGTAAATCTTTGTTGCCTCACATCAGGGAGTTGGGATTGCATGGCTGCAATCTTTATTTTCCATCCAACTGGGCTTCTCGTGGATATGCACACCATCGGCAGCTTGATGACCACGACGGTGTGGAATAAGACAAGTCGTTCTTCTATTGGTATGTACTAAGGCTTTTTGTTGTTTTAAATATTGTTCCTTGTAGTTCTTATAAGAACGTGGTATTCTGTTTTTAAATGAAGTAAATCTTTGTTGCCTCACATCAGGGAGTTCGCATTGCATGGCTGCAACCTTTATTTGCACATCAACTGGGCTTTTGGTGGATATGACACTTCACCAGCAGCTTGATGACAACGACGGTGTGGAATCAGACAAGTTGTCCTTCTGTTGCTATTTAAACAGGCTTTTTGTTGTTTTAAAGTTTGTTCCTTGAAGTTATTATAAGAATATAGTACTTTATTTTTAAATGTAGTAAATCATTGTTGCCTCACATCAGGTAGTTTGCATTCCATGGCTGCAACCTTTATTTGCACATCAACTTGGCTTTTGATGGATATGACACACCACCAGCAACTTGAAGACCACCACGGTGTGGAATCAGACAAGTTGTTCTTCTATAGCTATGTACTCAGGCTTTTTGTTGTTTTAAAGATTGTTCCTTGAAGTTCTTATAAGAGCGTAATATTTTGTTTTTAAATGTAGTAAATCTTTGTTGCCTCACATCAGGGAGTTTGCATCGCATGGCTGCAACCTTTACTTGCACATGAACTGGGATTTTGATAGATGTGACACACCACCGGCAGCTTGATGACCACGAAGGTGTGGAATCAGACAAGTTGTTCTTCTATTGGTATGTACACAGGCTTTCTGGTGCTTTAAAGATTGTTCCTTGAAGTTATTATAAGAACATAGTACTTTATTTTTAAATGTAGTAAATCTTTTTTGCCTCATATCAGGTAGTTCGCATTGCATGGCTGCAACCTTTATTTGCACATCAACTGGGCTTTTGATAAATATGACACACCACCAGCAGCTTGATGACCACGACTGTGTGGAATGAGACAAGTTGTTCTTCTATTGCTATTTACTCAGCCTTTTCGTTGTTTTAAGGATTGTTCCTTGAAGTTATTCTAGGAATATAGTACTTTATTTTTAAATGTAGTAAATCTTTGTTGCCTCACATCAGGGAGTTGGTACTGCATGGCTGCAATCTTTATTTTCCCTTGAACTGGGCTTCTCGTGGATATGCACACCATCAGCAGTTTGATGACCACGACGGTGTGGAATAAGACAAGTCGTTCTCCTATTGCTATGTACTAAGGCTTTTTGTTGTTTTAAATATTGTTCCTTGTAGTTCTTATAAGAACGTGGTATTTTGTTTTTAAATGAAGTAAATCTTTGTTGCCTCACATCAGGGAGTTCGCATTGCATGGCTGCAACCTTTATTTGCACATCAACTGGGCTTTTGATGGATATGACACTTCACCAGCAGCTTGATGACCACGACGGTGTGGAATCAGACAAGTTGTCCTTCTATTGCTATTTAAACAGGCTTTTTGTTGTTTTAAAGTATGTTCCTTGAAGTTATTATAAGAACATAGTACTTTAATTTTAAATGTAGTAAATCTTTGTTGCCTCACATCAGGGAGTTTGCATTGCATAGCTGCAACCTTTATTTGCACATCAACTGGGCTTTTGATGGATATGACACACCACCAGCAGCTTGATGACCACGTCGGTGTGGAATCAGACAAGTTGTTCTTCTATTGCTATGTACTCAGGCTTTTTGTTGTTTTAAAGATTGTTCCTTGAAGTTCTTATAAGAGCGTAATATTTTGTTTTTAAATGTAGTAAATATTTGTTGCCTCACATCAGGGAGTTTGCATCGCATGGCTGCAACCTTTACTGGCACATCAACTTTGCTTTTGATAGATGTGACACACCACCAGCAGCTTGATGACGACGACGGTGTGGACTCAGACAAGTTGTCCTTCTATTGCTATTTAAACAGGCTTTTTGTTGTTATAAAGTTTGTTCATTGAAGTTATTATAAGAACATAGTACTTTATTTTTAAATGTAGTAAATCTTTGTTGCCTCACATCAGGGAGTTGGTATTGCATGGCTGCAATCTTTATTTTCTCTTCAACTGGGCTTTTGATGGATATGACACACCACCAGCAACTTGATGACCACGACGGTGTGGAATCAGACAAGTTGTTCTTCTATTGCTATGTACTCAGGCTTTTTGTTGTTTTAAAGATTGTTCCCTGAAGTTCTTATAAGAAATTAGTATTTTGTTTTTAAATGTAGTAAATCTTTGTTGCCTCACATCAGGGAGTTCGCATTGCATGGCTGCAACATTTATTTGCACATCAACTGGGCTTTTGATGGATATGACACACCACCAGCAACTTGATGACCACGACGGTGTGGAATCAGACAAGTTGTTCTTCTATTGCTATGTACTCAGGCTTTTTGTTGTTTTAAAGATTGTTATTTGAAGTTCTTATAAGAGCGTAATATTTTGTTTTTAAATCTAGTAAATCTTTGTTGCCTCACATCAGGGAGTTTTCATCGCATGGCTGTAACCTTTACTTGCACATCAACTGGGCTTTTGATAGATATAACACACCACCGGCAGCTTGATGACCACGACGGTGTGGAATCAGACAAGTTGTCTTTCTATTGCTATTTAAACAGGCTTTTTGTTGTTTTAAAGATTGTTCCTTGAAGTTATTATAAGAACATAGTACTTTATTTTTAAATGTAGTAAATCTTTGTTGCCTCATATCAGGTAGTTCGCATTGCATGGCTGCAACCTTTATTTGCACATCAACTGGTCTTTTGATGGATATGACAAACCACCAGCAGCTTGACGAACACGACGGTGTGGAATGAGACAAGTTGTTCTTCTATTGCCATTTACTCAGCCTTTTCGTTGTTTTAAAATATTGTTCCTTGAAGTTATTCTAGGAACATAGTACTTTATTTTTAAATGTAGTAAATCTTTGTTGCCTCACATCAGGGAATTGGTACTGCGTGGCTGCAATCTTTATTTTCCCTTCAACTGGGCTTCTCGTGGATATGCACACCATCAGCAGCTTGATGACCACGACGGTGTGGAATAAGACAAGTCGTTCTTCTATTGGTATGTACTCAGGCTTTGTGGTGTTTTAAAGATTGTTCCTTGAAGTTCATATAAGTACGTAGCATTTTGTTTTTAAATGTAATTTATCTTTGTTGCCTCACATTAGGGCGTTCGCATTGCATGGCCGCAACCTTTTTTTGCACATCAAGTGGGCTTTTGAAGGATATGACACACCAACAGCAGCTTGATGACCACGACGGTGTGGAATCAGACAAGTTGTTCTCCTATTGCTATGTACTAAGGCTTTTTGTTGTTTTAAATATTGTTCCTTGAAGTTCTTATAAGAACGTGATATTTTGTTTTTAAATGAAGTAAATCTTTGTTGCCTCACGTCAGGGAGTTCGCATTGCATGGCTGCAACATTTATTTGCACATCAGCTAAGCTTTTGATGGATATGACACACCACCAGCAACTTGATGACCTCGACGGTGTGGAAAGAGACAAGTTGTTCTTCTATTGCTATGTACTCAGGCTTTTTGTTGTTTTAAAGATTGTTCCCTGAAGTTCTTATAAGAGCGTAATATTTTGTTTTTAAATTTAGTACATCTTTGTTGCCTCACATCAGGGTGTTTGCATCGCATAGGTGCAACCTTTACTTCCACATCAACTGGGCTTTTGATAGATATGACACACCACTGGCAGCTTGATGACCACGATGGTGTGGAATCAGGCAAGTTGTCCTTCTATTGCTATTTAAACAGCCTTTTTGTTGTTTTAAAGTTTGTTCCTTGAAGTTATTATAAGAAAATAGTACTTTATTTTTAAATGTAGTAAATCTTTGTTGCCTCACATCAGGGAGTTCGCATTGCATGCCTGCAATCTTTATTTGCACATCAACTGGGCTTCTGATGGATATGACACACCACCAGCAGCTTGATGACCATGACGGTGTGGAATCAGACCAGTTGTTCTTCTATTGGTATGTACTCAGGTTTTTTGTTGTTATAAGGATTGTTCCTTGAAGTTCTTATAAGAACATAGTACTTTGTTTTTAAATGTGGTGAATTTTTGTTGCCTCACATGAAGGAGTTCGCATTGCATGGCTACAAACTTTATTTTCCCTTCAACTGGGCTTTTGGTGGATATGCACACCATCAGCAGCTTGATGACCATCATGTTGTGGAAACAGACAAGTTGTTGTTCTATTGGTATGTACTCAGTCTTCTTGTTGTTTTAAAGATTGTTCCTTTTAAGTTCTTATAAGAACATAGTACTTTATTTTTAAATGTGGTAAAACTTAGTTGCCTAACATCAGGGAGTTCGCATTGCATAACTGCAATCTTTATTTGCAGATCAACTAGGCTTTTGATAGATATGACACACCACCAGCAGGTTGATGACCACAACGGTGTGGAATCAGACAAGTTGTTCTTCTATTGTTATATACTCAGGCTTTCTGGTGTTTTAAAGATTGTTCCTTGTAGTTCATATAAGAACGTATTATTTTGTTTTTAAATATAGTAAATATTTGTTGCCCTACATCAGGGAGTTCGCATTGCATGGCTGCAATCTTTATTTGCACATCAACTGGGCTTTTGATAGATATGACACACCACCATCAGGTTGATGACCACGAGAGTGTGGAATCAGACAAGTTGTTCTTCTATTGGTATGTACTCAGGCTTTCTGATGTTTTAATGATTGTTCCTTTTAAGTTCATATAGGAACATAGTATTTTGTTTTTAAATGTAGTAAATCTTCCTTGCCTCACATCAGGGATTTCGCATTGCATGGCTGCATTCTTTATTTGCACATCAACTGGGCTTTTGAAAGATATGACACACCACCATCAGGTTGATGACCACGAGAGTGTGGAATCAGACACGTTGTTCTTCTATTGCTGTGTATTCTGGCTTTCTGGTGTTTTTAAGATTGTTCCTCGGAGTTCATATAAGAACGTAGTATTTTGTTTTTAAATGTAGTAAATCTTTGTTGCCTCACATCAGGGAGTTCGCATTGCATGGCTGCAATCTTTATTTGCACATCAACTGGGCTTTTGATAGATATGACACACCACCTGCAGCTTAATGACCACGACGGTGTGGAATCAGACAAGTTGTTCTTCTATTGGTATGTACTCAGGCTTTTGTTTTTATAAGGATTGTTCCTTGAAGTTCTTATAAGAACATAGTTATTTATTTTTAAATGTGGTAAATCTTTGTTGCCTAACATCAAGGAGTTCGCATTGCATGGCTGCAAACTTTATTTTCCCTTCAACTAGGCTTTTGGTGGATATGCACACCATCAGCAGCTTGATGACCATCATGTTGTGGAAACAGACAAGTTGTTGTTCTATTGGTATGTACTCAGTCTTCTTGTTGTTTTAAAGATTGTTCCTTTTAAGTTCTTATAAGAACATAGTACTTTATTTTTAAATGTGGTAAAACTTAGTTGCCTAACATCAGGGAGTTCGCATTGCATGGCTGCTACCTTTATTTGCACATCAACTGGGCTTTTGATGGATATGACACACCACCAGCAGCTTGATGACCACGAACGTGTGGAATCAGACAAGTTGTTCTTCTATTCCTATGTACTCAGGCTTTTTGTTTTTTTAAAGATTGTTCATTGAAGTTCTTATAAGAACGTAGTATTTTGTTTTTAAATGTAGTAAATCTTTGTTGAGTCACATCAGGGAGTTAGCATTGCATGGCTGCAATCTTTATTTGCACACCAACTGGGCTTTTGATAGATATGACACACCACCAGCAGCTTGATGACCTCGACGGTGTGGAATCAGACAAGTTGTTCTTCTATTGGTATGTACTTAGGCTTTCTGGTGTTTAAAGATTGTTCTTTGAAGTTCATATAAGAACGTAGTATTTTGTTTTTAAATGTAGTAAATCTTTGTTGCCTCACATCAGCGAGTTCGCAACGCATGGCTGCAGTCTTTATTTGCACATCAACTGGGCTTTTGGTAGATTTGACACACCACCAGCAGCTTGATGACCACGACGGTGTGGAATCAGACAAGTGTTCTTCTATTGCTATGTGCTCAGGCTTTTTGTTGTTTTAAAGATTGTTCCTTGAAGTTCTTATAAGAACGTAGTATTTTGTTTTTAAATGTATTAAATCTTAGTTGCCTCACATCAGGGAGTTCGAATTGATTGGCTGCAGTCTTTATTTGCACATCAACTGGGCTTTTGATAGATATGACACATCACCAGCAGGTTGATGACCACGGCGGTGTGGAATCAGACAAGTTGTTCTTGTATTGGTATGTACTCAGGCTTTCTGGTGTTTTAAAGATTGTTCCTTGAAGTTCATATAAGAACCTAGTATTTTGTTTTTAAATGTAGTAAATCTTTGTTGCCTCACATCAGGGAGTTCGCATTGCATGGCTGCAATCTTTATTTGCACATCAACTGGGCTTTTGATAGATATGACACACCACCAGCAGCTTGATGACCACGACGGTGTGGAATCACACAAGTTGTTCTTCTATTGGTATGTACTCAGGCTATCTGTGGTTTTAAAGATTGTTCCTTGAAGTTCATATAAGAACGTAGTATTTTGTTTTTAAATGTAGTAAATCTTTGTTGCCTCACATCAGGGAGTTCGCATTGCATGGCAGCAATCTTTATTTGCACATCCACTGGGCTTTCCATAGATATGACACACCACCAGCAGGTTGATGACCATGTCGGTGTGGAATCAGACTAGTTGTTCTTCTATTGGTATGTACTCAGGCTTTCTGGTGTTTTAAAGATTGTTCCTTGAAGTTCATATAAGAAAGTAGTACTTTGTTTTTAAATGTAGTAAATCTCTGTTGCCTCACATCAGGGAGTTCGCATTGCATGGCTGCAATCTTTATTTTCCCTTCAACTGGGCTATTGGTGGATATGCACACCATCAGCAGCTTGATGACCACTACGGTGTGGAATCAGCCAAGTTGTTCTTCTATTGCTATGTACTCAGCTTTTTGATGCTTTAAAGATTGTTCCGGGAAGTTCTTATAAGAACATAGTACTTTGTTTTTAAATGTAGTAAGTCTGTGTTGCCTCACATCAGGGATTTCGCATTGCATGGCTGCAACTTTTATTTGCACATCAACTGCTCTTTTGATGGATATGACACACCACGAGCAGCTTGATGACCACGACTGTGTGTAATCAAACAAGTTGTTCTCCTATTGCTGTGTACTCAGGATTTTGTTGCTTTAAAGATTGTTCCTTTTAAGTTCTTATAAGAACATAGTACTTTATTCTTAAATGTGGTAAGTCTTTGTTGCCTCACATCAGGGAGTTCGCATTGCATGGCTGCAATCTTTATTTGCATATCAAATGGGCTTTTGATGGATATGACACACCACCAGGAGCTTGATGACCACGACGGTGTGGATTCAGACAAGTTGTTCTTCTATTGGTATGTACTCAGGCTCTTTGTTGTTATAAGGATTGTTCCTTGAAGTTCTTATAAGAACGTAGTACTTTATTTTTAAATGTGGTAAATTTTTGTTGCCTCTCATGAAGGAGTTGGCATTGTATGGCTGCAAACTTTATTTTCCCTTCAACTGGGCTGTTGTTGGATATGCACACCATCAGCAGCTTGATGACCACGACGGTGTGAAATCAGACAAGTTGTTCTTCTATTGGTATGTACTCAGGCTTCCTGGTGTTTTAAAGATTGTTCCTTGTAGTTCATATAAGAACGTAGTATTTTGTTTTTAAATGTAGTAAATCTTTGTTGCCTTACATCAGGGAGTTCACGTTGCATGGCTGCAATCTTTATTTGCACATCAACTGGGCTTTTGATAGATATGACACACCACCAGCAGCTTGATGAACACGACGGTGTGGAATCAGACAAGTTGTTCTTCTATTGCTATGTACTCAGGCTTTTTGTTGTTTTAAAGATTGTTCCTTGAAGTTCTTATAAGAACATAGTACTTTATTTTTAAATGTGGTAAATCTTTGTTGCCTCACATCAAGGAGTTCGCAATGCATGGCTGCAAATTTTATTTTCCCTTCAACTAGGCTTTTGGTGGATATGCACACCATCAGCAGCTTGATGACCATGATGGTGTGGAATCAGACAAGTTGTTCTTCTATTGGTATGTACTCAGGCTTTCTTTTGTTTAAAAGATTGTTCCTTGAAGTTCATATAAGAACGTAGTATTTTGTTTTTAAATGTAGTAAGTCTTTGTCGCCTCACATCAGGGAGTCCTGCATTGCACGGCTGCAATCTTTATTTGCACGTCAACTGGGCTTTTGATAGATATGACACACCACCAGCATCTTGATGACCACGACGGTGTGGAATCAGACAGGTGTTCTTCTATTGCCATGTACTCAGGCCTTTTATTGTTTTAAAGATTGTTCCTTGAAGTTCTTATGAACGTAGTATTTTGTTTTTAAATGTAGTAAATCTTAGTTGCCTCACATCAGAGAGTTCGCATTCCATGGCTGCAATCTTTATTTGCAAATCAACTGGGCTTTTGATGGCTATGACACACCACCAGCAGCTTGATGACCACGATGGTGTGGAATCAGACAAGTTGTTCTTCTATTGCTATTTATTCGGGCTTTTTGTTGTTTTAAAGATTGTTCCTTGAAGTTCTTATACGAACGTAGTATTTTGTTTTTAAATGTAGTAAATCTTTTTTGCCTCAGATCAGGGAGATCGCATTGCATGGCTGCAATCTTTATTTGCACATCAACTGGGCTTTTGATAGATATGAAACACCACCAGCAGCTTGATGACCATGATGGTGTGGAATCAGACAAGTTGTTCTTCTATTGCTATTTACTCAAACTTTTTGTTGTTTTAAAGATTGTTCCTTGAAGTTCTTATAAGAACTTAGTACTTTATTTTTAAATGTGGTAAATCTTTGTTGCCTCACATCAGGGAGTTCCCATTGCATGGCTGCAAACTTTATTTTCCCTTCAACTAGGCTTCTGGTGGATATGCACACCGTCAGCAGCTTGATGACCACGACGGTGTGGAATAAGACTAGTCGTTCTTCTATTGGTATGTACTCAGGCTTTCTGGTGTTTTAAAGATTGTTCCTTGAAGTTCATATAAGTACATAGTATTTTGTTTTTAAATGTAGTAAATCTTTGTTGCCTCACATCAGGGAGTTCGCATTGCATGTCCGCAACCTTTTTTTGCACATCAAGTGGGCTTTTGAAGGATATGACACACCACCAGCAGCTTGATGACCACGACGGTGTGGAATCAGACAAGTTGTTCTTCTATTGCTATTTACTCAGGCTCTTTGTTGTTTTAAAGATTGTTGCTTGAAGTTCTTATAAGAGCGTAATATTTTGTTTTTAAATGTAGTAAATCTTTGTTGCCTCACATCAGGGAGTTTGCATCGCATGGCTGCAACTTTTACTTGCACATCAACTGGGCTTTTGATAGATATGACACACCACCGGCAGCTTGATGACTACGACGGTGTGGAATCAGACAATTTGTCCATCTATTGCTATCTAAACAGGCTTTTTGTTGTTTTAAAGATTGTTCCTAGAAGTTTTTATAAGAACAAATACTTTATTTTTAAATGTAGTAAATCTTTGTTGCGTCACATCAGGGAGTTCGCATTGCATGGCTGCAACCTTTATTTGCACATCAACTGGGCTTTTGATGGATATGACACACCACCAGCAGCTTGATGACCACGATGGTGTGGAATCAGACAAGTTGTTCTTCTATTGCTATGTACTCAGGCTTTTTGTTGTTTTAAAGATTGTTCCTTGAAGTTCTTATAAGAACGTAGTATTTTGTTTTTAAATGTAGTAAATCTATGTCGCCTCACATCAGGGAGTTTGCATCGCATGGCTGCAACCTTTACTTGCACATCAACTGGGCTTATCATAGATATGACACACCACCGGCAGCTTGATGACCACGACGGTGTGGAATCAGACAAGTTGTCCTTCTATTGCTATTTAAACAGGCTTTTTGTTGTTGTAACGTTTGTTCCTTGAAGTTATTATAAGAACATAGTACTTTATTTTTAAATGTAGTAAATCTTTGTTGCCTCACATCAGGGAGTTCGCATTGCATGGCTGCAACCCTTATTTGCACATCAACTGGGCTTTTGATGGATATGACATACCACCAGCAACTTGATGACCACGACGGTGTGAAATCAGACAAGTTGTTCTTCTATTGCTATGTACTCAGGCTTTTTGTTGTTTTAAAGATTGTTCCTTGAAGTTCTTATAGGAACATAGTATTTTGTTTTTAAATAATAGTAAATCTTTGTTGCCTCACATCAGGGAGTTTGCATCGCATGACTGCAACCTTTACTTGCACATCAACTGGGCTTTTGATAGATATGACACACCACCGACAGCTTGATGACCACGTCGGTGTGGAATCAGACAAGTTGTCATTCTATTGCTATTTAAACAGGCTTTTTGTTGTTTTAACGTTTGTTCCTGGAAGTTATTATAAGAACATAGTACTTTATTTTTAAATGTAGTAAATCTTTGTTTCCTCACATCAGGGAGTTTGCATTGCATGGCTGCAACATTTATTTGCACATCAACTGGGCTTTTGATGGATATGGCACACCACCAGCAGCTTGATGACCACGACGGTGTGGAATCAGACAAGTTGTCCTCCTATTGCTATTTAAACAGGCTTTTTGTTGTTTTAAAGATTGTTCCTTGAAGTTATTATAAGAACATAGTACTTTATTTTTAAATGTAGTAAATCTTTGTTGCCTCACATCAGGGAGTTGGTATTGCATGGCTGCAATCTTTATTTTCCCTTCAACTTGGCTTCTCGTGGATATGCACACCATCGGCAGCTTGATGACCACGACGGTGTGGAATAAGACAAGTCGTTCTTCTATTGGTATGTACTAAGGCTTTTTGTTGTTTTAAATATTGTTCCTTGAAGTTCTTATAAGAACGTGGTATTTTGTTTTTAAATGAAGTAAATCTTTGTTGCCTCACATCAGGGAGTTCGCATTGCATGGCTGCAACCTTTATTTGCACATCAACTGGGCTTTTGGTGGATATGACACTTCACCAGCAGCTTGATGACAACGACGGTGTGGAATCAGACAAGTTGTCCTTCTGTTGCTATTTAAACAGGCTTTTTGTTGTTTTAAAGTTTGTTTCTTGAAGTTATTATAAGAACATAGTACTTTATTTTTAAATGTAGTAAATCTTTGTTGCCTCACATCAGGGAGTTTGCATTGCATGGCTGCAACCTTTATTTGCACATCAACTTTGCTTTTGATGGATATGACACACCACCAGCAACTTGATGACCACCACGGTGTGGAATCAGACAAGTTGTTCTTCTATAGCTATGTACTCAGGCATTTTGTTGTTTTAAAGATTGTTCCTTGAAGTTCTTATAAGAGCGTAATAATTTGTTTTTAACTGTAGTAAATCTTTGTTGCCTCACATCAGGGAGTTTGCATCGCATGGCTGCAACCTTTACTTGCACATGAACTGGGATTTTGATAGATGTGACACACCACCGGCAGCTTGATGACCACGAAGGTGTGGAATCAGACAAGTTGTTCTTCTATTGGTATGTACACATTCTTTCTGGTGTTTTAAATATTGTTCCTTGAAGTTATTATAAGAACATAGTACTTTATTTTTAAAAGTAGTAAATCTTTTTTGCCTCATATCAGGTAGTTCGCATTGCATGGCTGCAACCTTTATTTGCACATCAACTGGGCTTTTGATAAATATGACACACCACCAGCAGCTTGATGACCACGACTGTGTGGAATGAGACAAGTTGTTCTTCTATTGCTATTTACTCAGCCTTTTCGTTGTTTTAAAGATTGTTCATTGAAGTTATTATAAGAACATAGTACTTTATTTTTAAATGTAGTAAATCTTTGTTGCCTCACATCAGGGAGTTTGCATTGCATGGATGCAACATTTATTTGCACATCAACTGTGCTTTTGATGGATATGACACACCACCAGCAGCTTGATGACCACGACGGTGTGGAATCAGACAAGTTGTCCTTCTATTGCTATTTAAACAGGCTTTTTGTTGTTTTAAAGATTGTTCCTTGAAGTTATTATAAGAACATAGTACTTTTATTTTAAATGTAGTAAATCTTTGTTGCCTCACATCAGGGATTTGGTATTGCATGGCTGCAATCTTTATTTTCCATCCAACTGGGCTTCTCGTGGATATGCACACCATCGGCAGCTTGATGACCACGACGGTGTGGAATAAGACTAGTCGTTCTTCTATTGGTATGTACTAAGGCTTTTTGTTGTTTTAAATATTGTTCCTTGAAGTTCTTATAAGAACATGGTATTTTGTTTTTAAATGAAGTAAATCTTTGTTGCCTCACATCAGGGAGTTCGCATTGCATGGCTGCAACCTTTATTTGCACATCAACTGGGCTTTTGGTGGATATGACACTTCACCAGCAGCTTGATGACAACGACGGTGTGGAATCAGACAAGTTGTCCTTCTGTTGCTATTTAAACAGGCTTTTTGTTGTTTTAAAGATTGTTCCTTGAAGTTATTATAAGAACATAGTACTTTATTTTTAAATGTAGTAAATCTTTTTTGCTTCATATCAGGTAGTTCGCATTGAATGGCTGCAACCTTTATTTGCACATCAACTGGGCTTTTGATAAATATGACACACCACCAGCAGCTTGATGACCACGACTGTGTGGAATGAGACAAGTTGTTCTTCTATTGCTATTTACTCAGCCTTTTCGTTGTTTTAAAGATTGTTCCTTGAAGTTATTCTAGGAACATAGTCCTTTATTTATAAATGTTGTAAATCTTTGTTGCCTCACATCCGGGTGTTGGTACTGCATGGCTGCAATCTTTATTTTCCCTTCAACTGGGCTTCTCATGGATATGCACACCATCAGCAGTTTGATGACCACGACGGTGTGGAATAAGACAAGTCGTTCTTCTATTGGTATGTACTCAGGCTTTCTGGTGTTTTAAAGATTGTTCCTTGAAGTTCATATAAGTACGTAGTATTTTGTTTTTAAATGTAGTAAATCTTTGTTGCCTCACATCAGGGAGTTCGCATTGCATGGCTGCAAACTTTATTTGAACATCAAGTGTAATTTTGAAGGATATGACACACCACCAGCAGCTTGATGACCACGACGGTGTGGAATCAGACAAGTTGTTCTCCTATTGCTATGTACTAAGGCTTTTTGTTGTTTTAAATATTGTTCCTAGAAGTTCTTATAAGAACATGGTATTTTGTTTTTAAATGAAGTAAATCTTTGTTGCCTCACATCAGGGAGTTCGCATTAGATGGCTGCAACCTTTATTTGCACATCAACTGGGCTTTTGATGCATATGACACTTCACCAGCAGCTTGATGACCACGACGGTGTGGAATCAGACAAGTTGTCCTTCTATTGCTATTTAAACAGGCTTTTTGTTGTTTTAAAGTTTGTTCCTTGAAGTTATTACCAGAACATAGTACTTTATTTTTAAATGTAGTAAATCTTTGTTGCCTCACATCAGGGAGTTTGCATTGCATAGCTGCAACCTTTGTTTGCACATCAACTGGGCTTTTGATGGATATGACACACCACCAGCAGCTTGATGACCACGTCGGTGTGGAATCAGACAAGTTGTTCTTCTATTGCTATGTACTCAAGCTTTTTGTTGTTTTAAAGATTGTTCCTTGAAGTTCTTATAAGAGCGTAATATTTTGTTTTTAAATGTAGTAAATCTTTGTTGCCTCACATCAGGGAGTTTGCATCGCATGGCTGCAACCTTTACTTGCACATCAACTTTGCTTTTGATAGATGTGACACACCACCGGCATCTAGATGACGACGACGGTGTGGACTCAGACAAGTTTTCCTTCTATTGCTATTTAAACAGGCTTTTTGATGTTATAAAGTTTGTTCATTGAAGTTATTATAAGAACATAGTACTCTATTTTTAAATGTAGTTAATCTTTGTTGCCTCACATCAGGGAGTTGGTATTGCATGGCTGCAATCTTTACTTTCTCTTCAACTGGGCTTTTGATGGATATGACACTTCACCAGCAACTTGATGACCACGACGGTGTGGAATCAGACAAGTTGTTCTTCTATTGCTATGTACTCAGGCTTTTTGTTGTTTTAAAGATTGTTCCCTGAAGTTCTTATAAGAATTTAGTATTTTGTTTTTAAATGTAGTAAATCTTTGTTGCCTCACATCAGGGAGTTTGCATCGCATGACTGCAACCTTTACTTGCACATCAACTGGGCTTTTGATAGATATGACACACCACCGACAGCTTGATGACCACGACGGTGTGGAATCAGACTAGTTGTCATTCTATTGCTATTTAAACAGGCTTTTTGTTGTTTTAACGTTTGTTCCTTGAAGTTATTATAAGAACATAGTACTTTATTTTTAAATGTAGTAAATCTTTGTTGCCTCACATCAGGGAGTTTGCATTGCATGGATGCAACATTTATTTGCACATCAACTGTGCTTTTGATGGATATGACACACCACCAGCAGCTTGATGACCACGACGGTGTGGAATCAGACAAGTTGTCCTTCTATTGCTATTTAAACAGGCTTTTTGTTGTTTTAAAGATTGTTCCTTGAAGTTATTATAAGAACATAGTACTTTATTTTTAAATGTAGTAAATCTTTGTTGCCTCACATCAGGGATTTGGTATTGCATGGCTGCAATCTTTATTTTCCATCCAACTGGGCTTCTCGTGGATATGCACACCATCGGCAGCTTGATGACCACGACGGTGTGGAATAAGACTAGTCGTTCTTCTATTGGTATGTACTAAGGCTTTTTGTTGTTTTAAATATTGTTCCTTGAAGTTCTTATAAGAACATGGTATTTTGTTTTTAAATGAAGTAAATCTTTGTTGCCTCACATCAGGGAGTTCGCATTGCATGGCTGCAACCTTTATTTGCACATCAACTGGGCTTTTGGTGGATATGACACTTCACCAGCAGCTTGATGACAACGACGGTGTGGAATCAGACAAGTTGTCCTTCTGTTGCTATTTAAACAGGCTTTTTGTTGTTTTAAAGTTTGTCCCTTGAAGTTATTATAAGAACATAGTACTTTATTTTTAAATGTAGTAAATCTTTGTTGCCTCACATCAGGGAGTTTGCATTGCATGGCTGCAACCTTTATTTGCACATCAACTTGGCTTTTGGTGGATATGACACACCACCAGCAACTTGATGACCACCACGGTGTGGAATCAGACAAGTTGTTCTTCTATAGCTATGTACTCAGGCTTTTTGTTGTTTTAAAGATTGTTCCTTGAAGTTCTTATAAGAGCGTAATATTTTGTTTTTAAATGTAGTAAATCTTTGTTGCCTCACATCAGGGAGTTTGCATCGCATGGCTGCAACCTTTACTTGCACATGAACTGGGATTTTGATAGATGTGACACACCACCGGCAGCTTGATGACCACGAAGGTGTGGAATCAGACAAGTTGTTCTTCTATTGCTATTTAAACAGGCTTTTTGTTGTTTTAAAGATTGTTCCTTGAAGTTATTATAAGAACATAGTACTTTATTTTTAAATGTAGTAAATCTTTTTTGCCTCATATCAGGTAGTTCGCATTGAATGGCTGCAACCTTTATTTGCACAATAACTGGGCTTTTGATAAATATGACGCACCACCAGCAGCTTGATGACCACGACTGTGTGGAATGAGACAAGTTGTTCTTCTATTGCTATTTACTCAGCCTTTTCGTTGTTTTAAAGATTGTTCCTTGAAGTTATTCTAGGAACATAGTACTTTATTTTTAAATGTTGTAAATCTTTGTTGCCTCACATCCGGGAGTTGGTACTGCATGGCTGCAATCTTTATTTTCCCTTCAACTGGGCTTCTCGTGGATATGCACGCCATCAGCAGTTTGATGACCACGACGGTGTGGAATAAGACAAGTCGTTCTTCTATTGGTATGTACTCAGGCTTTCTGGTGTTTTAAAGATTGTTCCTTGAAGTTCATATAAGTACGTAGTATTTTGTTTTTAAATGTAGTAAATCTTTGTTGCCTCACATCAGGGAGTTCGCATTGCATGGCTGCAACCTTTATTTGAACATCAAGTGTAATTTTGAAGGATATGACACACCACCAGCAGCTTGATGACCACGACGGTGTGGAATCAGACAAGTTGTTCTCCTATTGCTATGTACTAAGGCTTTTTGTTGTTTTAAATATTGTTCCTTGAAGTTCTTATAAGAACATGGTATTTTGTTTTTAAATGAAGTAAATCTTTGTTGCCTCACATCAGGGAGTTCGCATTGCATGGCTGCAACCTTTATTTGCACATCAACTGGTCTTTTGATGGATATGACAAACCACCAGCAGCTTGACGACCACGACGGTGTGGAATGAGACAAGTTGTTCTTCTATTGCCATTTACTCAGCCTTTTCGTTGTTTTAAAATATTGTTCCTTGAAGTTATTCTAGCAACATAGTACTTTATTTTTAAATGTAGTTAATCTTTGTTGTCTCACATCAGGGAGTTGGTACTGCGTGGCTGCAATCTTTATTTTCCCTTCAACTGGGCTTCTCATGGATATGCACACCATCAGCAGCTTGATGACCACGACGGTGTGGAATAAGACAAGTCGTTCTTCTATTGGTATGTACTCAGGCTTTGTGGTGTTTTAAAGATTGTTCCTTGAAGTTCATATAAGTACGTAGCATTTTGTTTTTAAATGTAATTAATCTTTGTTGCCTCACATTAGGGAGTTCGCATTGCATGGCCGCAACATTTTTGCACATCAAGTGGGCTTTTGAAGGATATGACACACCAACAGCAGCTTGATGACCACGACGGTGTGGAATCAGACAAGTTGTTCTCCTATTGCTATGTACTAAGGCTTTTTGTTGTTTTAAATATTGTTCCTTGAAGTTCTTATAAGAACGTGATATTTTGTTTTTAAATGAAGTAAATCTTTGTTGCCTCACGTCAAGGAGTTCGCATTGCGTGGCTGCAACATTTATTTGCACATCAACTAAGCTTTTGATGGATATGACACACCACCAGCAACTTGATGACCTCGACGGTGTGGAAAGAGACAAGATGTTCTTCTATTGCTATTTACTCAGGCATTTAGTTGTTTTAAAGATTGTTCCTTGAAGTTATTCCAGGAACATAGTACTTTATTTTTAAATGTAGTAAATCTTTGTTGCCTCACATCAGGGAGTTGGTATTGCGTGGCTGCAATCTTTATTTTAGCTTCAACTGGGCTTCTCGTGGATATGCACACCATCAGCAGCTTGATGACCACGACGGTGTGGAATCAGACAAGTTGTCCTTCTATTGCTATTTAAACAGGCTTTTTGTTGTTTTAAAGATTGTTCTTTGAAGTTATTATAAGAACATAGTACTTTATTTTTAAATGTAGTAAATCTTTGTTGCCTCACATCAGGGAGTTCGCATCGCATGGCTGCAACCTTTACTTGCACATCAAATGGGCTTTTGATAGATATGACATACCAACTACAGCTTGATGAGCACGACGGTATGGAATCAGACAAGTTGTCCTTCTATTGCTATTTAAACAGGCTTTTTGTTGTTTTAAAGACTGTTCCTTGAAGTTATTACAAGAACATAGTACTTTATTTTTAAATGTAGTAAATCTTTGTTGCCTCACATCAGGGAGTTTGCATTGCATGGCTGCAACCTTGATTTGCACATCAACTGGGCTTTTGATGGATATGACACACCACCAGCAGCTTGATGACCACGACGGTGTGGAATCAGACAAGTTGTTCTTCTATTGCTATGTACTCAGGCTTTTTGTTGTTTTAAAGATTGTTCCCTGAAGTTCTTATAAGAGCGTAATATTTTGTTTTTAAATGTAGTACATCTTTGTTGCCTCACATCAGGGAGTTTGCATCGCATGGGTGCAACCTTTACTTCCACATCAACTGGGCTTTTGATAGATATGACACACCACTGGCAGCTTGATGACCACGATAGTGTGGAATCAGGCAAGTTGTCCTTCTATTGCTATTTAAACAGGCTTTTTGTTGTTTTAAAGTTTGTTCCTTGAAGTTATTATAAGAAAATAGTACTTTATTTTTAAATGTAGTAAATCTTTGTTGCCTCACATCAGGGAGTTTGGATTGCATGGCTGCAACCTTTATTTGCACATCAACTGGGCTTTTGATGGACATGACACACCACCAGCAGCTTGATGACCATGACGGTGTGGAATCAGTCCAGTTGTTCTTCTATTGGTATGTACTCAGGTTTTTTGTTGTTATAAGGATTGTTCCTTGAAGTTCTTATAAGAACATAGTACTTTGTTTTTAAATGTGGTAAATCTTTGTTGCCTCACATCAGGGAGTTCGCATTGCATGGCTGCAATCTTTATTTGCACATCAACTGGGCTTTTGATAGATATGACACATCACCAGCAGCTTGAACACCACGACGGTGTGGAATCAGACAAGTTGTTCTCCCATTCCTATGTACGCAGGCTTTATGTTGTTTTAAAGATTGTTCCTTTTAAGTTCTTATAAGAACATAGTACTTTATTCTTAAATGTGGTAAGCCTTGTTGCCTCACATCAGGGAGTTCGCATTGCATGCCTGCAATCTTTATTTGCACATCAACTGGGCTTCTGATGGATATGACACACCACCAGCAGCTTGATGACCATGACGGTGTGGAATCAGTCCAGTTGTTCTTCTGTTGGTATGTACTCAGGTTTTTTGTTGTTATAAGGATTGTTCCTTGAAGTTCTTATAAGAACATAGTACTTTGTTTTTAAATGTGGTAAATTTTTGTTGCCTCACATGAAGGAGTTCGCATTGCATGGCTGCAAACTTTATTTTCCCTTCAACTGGGCTTTTGTTGGATATGCACACCATCAGCATCTTGATGACCACGACGGTGTGAAATCAGACATGTTGTTCTTCTATTGGTATGTACTCAGGCTTTGTGGTGTTTTAAAGATTGTTCCTTGAAGTTCATATAAGAACGTAGTATTTTGTTTTTAAATGTAGTAAATCTTTGTTGCCTTACATCAGGGAGTTTGCATTGCATGGCTGCAATCTTTATTTGCACATCAACTGGGCTTTTGATATATATGAGACACCACCAGCAGCTTGATGAGCACGACGGTGTGGAATCAGACAAGTTGTTCTTCTATTGCTATTTATCCGGGCTTCTTGTTGTTTTAAAGATTGTTCCTTGAAGTTCTTATAAGAACGTTGTATTTTGTTTTTAAATGTAGTAAATCTTTGTTGCCTCAGATCAGGGGGTTCGCATTGCATGGCTGCAACCTTTATTTGCACATCAACTGGGCTGTTGATGGATATGACACACCACCCGCAGCTTGATGACCACAACGGTGTGGAATCAGACAAGTTGTTCTTCTATATCCATGTACTATATAATTTTGTTGTTTTAAAGATTGTTCCTTTTTAGTTCTTATAAGAACATAGTACATTATTTTTAAATGTAGTAAATCTTTGTTGCCTCACATCAGGGAGTTGGTATTGCATGGCTGCAATCTCTATTTTCCCTTCAACTGGGCTTCTGGTGGATATGCACACCATCAGCACTTTTATGACCACGACGGTGTGGAATAAGACAAGTCGTTCTTCTATTGGTACGTACTCAGGCTTTCTGGTGTTTTAAAGATTGTTCCTTGAAGTTCATATATGAACGTATTATTTTGTTTTTAAATGTAGTAAATCTTTGTTGCCTCACATCAGGGAGTTCGCATTGCATGGCTGCAATCTTTATTTGCACATCAACTGGGCTTTTGACAGATATGACACACCACCAGCAGCTTGATGACCACGACGGTGTGGAATCAGACAAGTTGTCCTTCTATTGCTATTTAAACAGGCTTTTTCTTGTTTTAAAGTTGGTTCCTTGAAGTTATTATAAGAACATAGTACTTTATTTTTAAATGTAGTAAATCTTTGTTGCCTCACATCAGGGAGTTTGCTTTGCATGGCTGCAACCTTTATTTGCACATCAACTGGGCTTTTGATGGATATGACACACCACCTGCAGGTTGATGACCACGACGGTGTGGAATCAGACAAGTTGTTCTTCTATTGGTATGTACTCGGGCTTTCTTGTGTTTTAATGATTGTTCCTTGACGTTCATATAAGATCGTAGTATTTTGTTTTGAAATGTAGAAAATCTTTGTTGCCTCACATCAGGGAGTTTGCATTGCATGGCTGCAATATTTATTTGCACATCAACTGGGCTTTTGATAGATATGACACACCACTGGCAGCTTGATGACCACGACAGTGTGGAATCAGACAAGTTGTTCTTCTATTGGTATGTACTCACGCTTTCTGGTGTTTTAAAGATTGTTCCTTGAAGTTCATATAAAAACGTAATTTTTTCTTTTGAAATGTAGTAAATCTTTGTTGCCTCACATCAGGGAGTTCGCATTGCTTGGCTGCAATCTTTATTTTCCCTTCAACTGGGCTTCTGGTGGATATGCACACCATCAGCAGCTTGATGACCACGACGGTGTGGAATAAGACAAGTCGTTCTTCTATTGGTATGTAATCAGGATTTCTGGTGTTTTACAGATTGTTCCTTGAAGTTCATATAAGTACGTAGTATTTTGTTTTTAAATGTAGTAAATCTTTGTTGCCTTACATCATGGAGTTCGCATTGCATGGCTGCAATCTTTATTTGCTCATCAACTGAGCTTTTGATAGATATGACATACCACCAGCAGCTTGATGACTACACGGTGTGGAATCAGACAAGTTGTTTTTCTATTGCTATTTTCCTCAACATTTTTGTTGTTTTAAAGATTGTTCCTTGAAGTTCTTATAAGAACGCAGTATTTTGTTTTTAAATGTAGTAAATCGTTGTTGCCTCACATCACGGAGTTCGCATTGCATGGCTGCAGTCTTTATTTGCACATCAACTGGCCATTTGATAGATATGACACACCACCAGCAGGTTGATGACCACGACGTTGTGTAATCAGATAAGTTGTTCTTCTATTGGTATTTACTCAGGCTTTCTGATGTTTTAAAGATTTTTCCTTGAAGTTCATATCAGAACATAGTATTTTGTTTGTAAATGTAGTAAATCTTTGTTGCCTCATATCAGGGAGTTCGCATTGCATGGCTGCAATCTTTATTTGCACATCAACTGGGCTTTTGTTAGATATGACACACCACCAGCAGCTTGATGAAAACGACGATGTGGAATCAGACAAGTTGTTCTTCTATTGGTATGTACACAGGCTTTCAGGTGTTTTAAAGATTGTTCCTTGAAGTTCATATAAGAACGTAGTATTTTGTTTTTAAATGTAGTAAATCTTTGGTGCCTCACATCAGGGAGTTCGCGTTGCATGGCTGCAATATTTATTTGCACATCAACTGGGCTTTTGATAGATATGACACACCACCAGCAGCTTGCTGACCACGACGGTGTGGAATCAGACAAGTTGTTCTTCTATTGGTATGTACTCAGGCTTTCTGGTGTTTTAAAGATTGTTCTTTGAAGTTCATATAAAAACGTAGTGTTTTGTTCTTAAATGTAGTAAATCTTTGTTGCCTCACATCAGGAACATCGCATTGCATGGCTGCAATCTTTATTTGCACATCAACTGGGCTGTAGATAGATAAGACACACCACCTGCAGCTTGATGACCACGACGGTGTGGAATCAGACAAGTTGTTCTTCTATTGGTACGTACTCAGGCTTTCTGGTGTTTTAAAGATTGTTCGTTGAAGTTCATATAAGAACGTAGTATTTTGTTTTTAAATGTAGTAAATCTCTGTTGCCTCACATCAGGGAGTTCGCATTGCATGGCTGCTATGTTTATTTGCACATCAACTGGGCTTTTGATAGACATGACACAGCACCAGCTGCTTGGTGACCACGACGGTGTGCAATCAGACAAGTTGTTCTTCTATTGGTATGTACACAGGATTTCTGGTGTTTTAAAGATTGTTCCTTGAAGTTCATATAAGAACGTAGTATTTTGTTTTTAAATGTAGTAAATCTCTGTGGCCTCACATCAGGGAGTTCGCATTGCATGGCTGCAATGTTTATTTGCACATCAACTGGGCTTTTGATAAATATGACACACCACCAGCAGCTTGCTGACCACGAAGGTGTGGAATCAGACAAGTTGACCTTCTAATGGTATGTACTCAGGCTTTCTGGTGTTTTAAAGATTGTTCCTTGAAGTTCATATAAGAACATAGTATTTTGTTTTTAAGTGTAGTAAATCTTTGTTGCCTCACATCAGGGATTTCGCATTGCATGGCTGCAATCTTTATTTGCACATCAACTGGACTTTTGATAGATATGACACACCACCAGCAGCTTGATGACCACGACGGTGTGGAATCAGACAAGTTGTTCTTCTATTGGTATGTACTCAGGCTTTCTGGTGTTTTAAAGATTGTTCCTTGAAGTTCATATGAGAATGTAGTATTATGTTTTTAAATGTAGTAAATCTTTGTTGCCTCACAACAGGGAGTTCGCATTGAATGGCTGTAATCTTTATTTGCACATCAACTGGGCTTTTGATAGATATGACACACCACCACCAGCTTGATGACCACGACGGTGTGGAATCAGACAAGTTGTTCTTCTATTGGTATGTACACAGGATTTCTGGTGTTTTAAAGATTGTTCCTTGAAGTTCATATAAAAACGTAGTATTTTGTTTTTAAATGTAGTAAATCTTTGTTGCCTCACAACAGATAGTTCGCATTGCATGGCTGCAATCTTTATTTGCACATCAACTGGGCTTTTGATAGATATGACACACCACCAACAGCTTGATAACCACGACGGTGTGAAAAAAGACAAGTTGTTCTTCTATTGGTATGTTCTCAGGATTTCTGGTGTTTTAAAGATTGTTCCTTGAAGTTCGTATAAGAACGTAGTATTTTGTTTTTAAATGTAGTAAATCTTTGTTGCCTCACATCAGGGAGTTCGCATTGCATGGCTGCAATGTTTATTTGCACATCAACTGGGCTTTTGATAAATATGACACACCACCAGCAGGTTGATGACCACGACGGTGTGGAATCAGACAAATTGTTCTTCTATTGGTATGTACTCAGGCTTTCTGGTCTTTTAAAGATTGTTCCTTGAAGTTCATATAAGTACATAGTATTTTGTTTTTAAGTGTAGTAAATCTTTGTTGCCTCACATCAGGGATTTCGCATTGCATGGCTGCAATCTTTATTTGCTCATCAACTGGGCTTTTGATAGATATGACACACCACCAGCAGCTTGATGACCACGATTGTATGGAATCAGACAAGTTGTTCTTCTATAGGTATGTACTCAGGCTTTCTGGTGTTTTAAAGATTGTTCCTTGTAGGTCATATAAGAACATAGTTCTTTGTTTTTAAATGTAGTAAATCTTTGATGCCTCACATCAGGGAGTTCACATTGCATGGCTGCAATCTTTATTTGCACATCACCTGGGCTTTTGATAGATATGACACACCACCAGCAGCTTGATGACCACGACGGTACGGAATCAGACAAGTTGTTCTTCTATTGGTATGTACACAGGATTTCTGGTGTTTTAAAGATTGTTCCTTGAAGTTCATATAAAAACGTAGTATTTTGTTTTTAAATGTAGTAAATCTTTGTTGCCTCACATCAGGGAGTTCGCATTGCATGGCTGCAATGTTTATTTGCACATCAACTGGGCTTTTGATAGATATGACACACCACCAACAGCTTGATAACCATTACGGTGTGGAAAAAGACAAGTTGTTCTTCTAATGGTATGTTCTCAGGCTTTCTGGTGTTTTAAAGATTGTTCCTTGAAGTTCATATAAGAAAATAGTACTTTGTTTTTAAATGTGGTAAATCATTGTTGCCTCACATCAGGGAGTTCGCATTGCATTGCTGCAATCTTTATTTGCACATCAACTGGGCTTTTGATAGATATGACACACCACCAGCAGGTTGATGACCACGACAGTGTGGAATCAGACAAGTTGTTCTTCTATTGCTATTTTGCTCAACATTTTTGTTTTTTTAAAGATTGTTCCTTGAAGTGCTTAAAGAACGCAGTATTTTGTTTTTAAATGTAGTAAATCTTTGTTGCCTCACATCAGGGAGTTCGCATTGCATAACTGCAATCTTTATTTGCACATCAACTAGGCTTTTGATAGATATGACACACCACCAGCAGGTTGATGACCACAACGGTGTGGAATCAGACAAGTTGTTCTTCTATTGTTATGTACTCAGGCTTTCTTTTGTTCTAAAGATTGTTCCTTGTAGTTCATATAAGAACGTATTATTTTGTTTTTAAATATAGTAAATATTTGTTGCCCTACATCAGGGAGTTCGCATTGCATGGCTGCAATCTTTATTTGCACAACAACTGGGCTTTTGATAGATATGACACACCACCATCAGGTTGATGACCACGAGAGTGTGGAATCAGACAAGTTGTTCTTCTATTGGTATGTACTCAGGCTTTCTGATGTTTTAATGATTGTTCCTTTTAAGTTCATATAGAAACGTAGTATTTTGTTTTTAAATGTAGTAAATCTTCCTTGCCTCACATCAGGGATTTCGCATTGCATGGCTGCATTCTTTATTTGCACATCAACTGGGCTTTTGATAGATATGACACACCACCAGCAGGTTGATGACCACAACGGTGTGGAATCAGACAAGTTGTTCTTCTATTGTTATGTACTCAGGCTTTCTTTTGTTCTAAAGATTGTTCCTTGTAGTTCATATAAGAACGTATTATTTTGTTTTTAAATATAGTAAATATTTGTTGCCCTACATCAGGGAGTTCGCATTGCATGGCTGCAATCTTTATTTGCACAACAACTGGGCTTTTGATAGATATGACACACCACCATCAGGTTGATGACCAGGAGAGTGTGGAATCAGACACGTTGTTCTTCTATTGCTATGTATTCAGGCTTTCTGGTGTTTTTAAGATTGTTCCTTGGAGTTCATATAAGAACGTAGTATTTTGTTTTTAAATGTAGTAAATCTTTGTTGCCTCACATCAGGGAGTTCGCATTGCATGTCTGCAATCTTTATTTGCACATCAACTGGGCTTTTGATAGATATGACACACCACAAGCAGAGTGATGCCCACAACGGTGTGGAATCAGACAAGTTGTTCTTCTATTGCTATTTACTCAACCTTTTTGTTGTTTTAAAGATTGTTCCTTGATGTTCATATAAGAACGCAGTATTTTGTTTTTAAATGTAGTAAATCTTTGTTGCCTCACATCAGGGGGTTCGCATTGCATGGCTGCAACCTTTATTTGCACATCAACTGGGCTTTTGATTGATATGACATACCACCAGCTGTTTGATGATCACGACGGTGTGGAATGAGACAAGTTGTTCATCTATTGCTATTTACTCAGGCTTTTCGTTGTTTTATAGATTGTTCCTTAAAGTTATTATAAGAAAATAGTACTTTGTTTTTTAAATGTAGTAAATCTTTGTTGCCTCACATCAGGGAGTTCGCATTGCTTGGCTGCAATCTTTATTTTCCCTTCAACTGGGCTTCTGGTGGATATGCACACCATCAGCAGCTTGATGACCACGACGGTGTGGAATAAGACAAGTCGTTCTTCTATTGGTATGTAATCAGGCTTTCTGGTGTTTTACAGATTGTTCCTTGAAGTTCATATAAGTACGTAGTATTTTGTTTTTAAATGTAGTAAATCTTTGTTGCCTCACATCATGGAGTTCG
The DNA here is from genome assembly GCF_023897955.1 of Schistocerca gregaria. NCBI lineage: Eukaryota > Metazoa > Arthropoda > Insecta > Orthoptera > Acrididae > Schistocerca > Schistocerca gregaria. The sequence goes on along the minus strand of NC_064929.1, from coordinate 97,522,089 downwards.
CATTGCATGGCTGCAATCTTTATTTGCGCATCAACTGAGCTTTTGATAGATATGACATACCACCAGCAGCTTGATGACTACACGGTGTGGAATCAGACAAGTTGTTCTTCTATTGCTATTTTCCTCAACATTTTTGTTGTTTTAAAGATTGTTCCTTGAAGTTCTTATAAGAATGCAGTATTTTGTTTTTAAATGTAGTAAATCGTTGTTGCCTCACATCACGGAGTTCGCATTGCATGGCTGCAGTCTTTATTTGCACATCAACTGGCCTTTTGATAGATATGACACACCACCAGCAGCTTGATGACCACGACGGTGTGGAATCAGACAAGTTGTTCTTCTATTGGTATGTACTCAGGCTTTCTGGTGTTTTAAAGATTGTTCCTTGAAATTCATGTAAGATCGTAGTATTTTGTTTTTAAATGTAGTAAATTTTTGTTGCCTCACATCAGGGAGTTCGCATTGCATGGTTGCAATCTTTATTTGCACATCGACTGGGCTTTTAATAGATATGACACACCACCAGCAGGTTGATGACTACGACGTTGTGTAATCAGATAAGTTGTTCTTCTATTTTTATTTACTCAGGCTTTCTGATGTTTTAAAGATTGTTCCTTGAAGTTCATATCAGAACGTAGTATTTTGTTTGTAAATGTAGTAAATCTTTGTTGCCTCATATCAGGGAGTTCGCATTGCATGGCTGCAATCTTTATTTGCACATCAACTGGGCTTTTGATAGATATGACACACCACCAGCAGCTTGATGAAAACGACGATGTGGAATCAGACAAGTTGTTCTTCTATTGGTATGTACACAGGCTTTCTGGTGTTTTAAAGATTGTTCCTTGAAGTTCATATAAGAACGTAGTATTTTGTTTTTAAATGTAGTAAATTTTAGTTGCTTCACATCAGGGATTTCGCATTGCATGGCTGCAATCTTTATTTGCACATCAACTGGGCTGGAGATAGATAAGACACACCAACTGCAGCTTGATGACCACGACGGTGTGGAATCAGACAAGTTGTTCTTCTATTGGTACGTACTCAGGCTTTCTGGTGTTTTAAAGATTGTTCCTTGAAGTTCATATACGAACGTAGTATTTTGTTTTTAAATGTAGTAAATCTATGTTGCCTCACATCAGGGAGTTCGCATTGCATGGCTGCAATGTTTATTTGCACATCAACTGGGCTTTTGATAGATATGACACAGCACCAGCAGCTTGATGACCACGACGGTGTGCAATCAGACAAGTTGTTCTTCTATTGGTATGTACACAGGATTTCTGGTGTTTTAAAGATTGTTCCTAGAAGTTCATATAAGAACGTAGTATTTTGTTTTTAAATGTAGTAAATCTCTGTGGCCTCATATCAGGGAGTTCGCATTGCATGGCTGCAATGTTTATTTGCACATCAACTGGGCTTTTGATAAATATGACACACCACCAGCAGCTTGCTGACCACGACGGTGTGGAATTAGACAAGTTGTCCTTCTATTGGTATGTACTCAGGCTTTCTGGTGTTTTAAAGATTGTTCCTTGAAGTTCATATAAGAACATAGTATTTTGTTTTTAAGTGTAGTAAATCTTTGTTGATTCACATCAGGGATTTCGCATTGCATGGCTGCAATCTTTATTTGCACATCAACTGGGCTTTTGATAGATATGACACACCACCAGCAGCTTGATGACCACGACGGTGTGGAATCAGACAAGTTGTTCTTCTATTGGTATGTACTCAGGCTTTCTGGTGTTTTAAAGATTGTTCCTTGAAGTTCATATGAGAACGTAGTATTATGTTTTTAAATGTAGTAAATCTTTGTTGCCTCACAACAGGGAGTTCGCATTGAATGGCTGCAATCTTTATTTGCACATCAACTGGGCTTTTGATAGATATGACACACCACCAGCAGCTTGATGACCACGACGGTGTGGAATCAGACAAGTTGTTCTTCTATTGGTATGTACACAGGATTTCTGGTGTTTTAAAGATTGTTCCTTGAAGTTCATATAAGAACGTAGTATTTTGTTTTTAAATGTAGTAAATCTTTGTTGCCTCACATCAGGGAGTTCGCATTGCATGGCTGCAATGTTTATTTGCACATCAACTGGGCTTTTGATAAATATGACACACCACCAGCAGGTTGATGACCACGACGGTGTGGAATCAGACAAATTGTTCTTCTATTGGTATGTACTCAGGCTTTCTGGTCTTTTAAAGATTGTTCCTTGAAGTTCATATAAATACATAGTATTTTGTTTTTAAGTGTAGTAAATCTTTGTTGCCTCACATCAGGGATTTCTCATTGCATGGCTGCAATCTTTATTTGCTCATCAACTGGGCTTTTGATAGATATGACACACCACCAGCAGCTTGATGACCACGATTGTGTGGAATCAGACAAGTTGTTCTTCTATAGGTATGTACTCAGGCTTTCTGGTGTTTTAAAGATTGTTCATTGAAGTTCATATAAGAACGTAGTATTTTGTTTTTAAATGTAGTAAATCTTTGTTGCCTCACATCAGGGATTTCGCATTGCATGGCTGCAATCTTTATTTGCACATCAACTGGGCTTTTGATAGATATGACAAACCACCAGCAGCTTGATGACCACGACGGTGTGGAATCAGACAAGTTGTTCTTCTATTGGTATGTACTCAGGCTTTCTGGTGTTTTAAAGATTGTTCCTTGAAGTTCATATAACAACGTAGTATTTTGTTTTTAAATGTAGTAAATCGTTGTTGCCTCACATCAGGGATTTCGCATTGCATGGCTGCAATCTTTATTTGCTCATCAACTGGGCTTTTGATAGATATGACACACCACCAGCAGGTTGATGACCACGACGGTGTGGAATCAGACAAGTTGTTCTTCTATTGGTATGTACTCAGGCTTTCTGGTGTTTTAAAGATTGTTCCTTGAAGTTCATATAAGAACGTATTATTTTGTTTTTAAATCTAGTAAATCTTCGTTGCGTCACATCAGGGAGTTCGCATTGCATGGCTGCAATCTTTATTTGCACATCAACTTGGCTTTTGATAGATATGACACACCACCATCAGATTGATGACCACGACAGTTTGGAATCAGACAAGTTGTTCTTCTATTGGTATGTACTCAGGCTTTCTGGTGTTTTAAAGATTGTTCCTTGAAGTTCATATAAGAACGTAGTATTTTGTTTTTAAATCTAGTAAATCTTTGTTGCCTCACATCAGGGATTTCGCATTGCATGGCTGCAATCTTTATTTGCACATCAACTGGGCTTTTGATAGATATGACACACCACCAGCAGCTTGATGACCACGACGGTGTGGAATCAGACAAGTTGTTCTTCTATTGGTATGTACTCAGGCATTCTGGTGTTTTAAAGATTGTTCCTTGAAATTCATATAAGATCGTAGTATTTTGTTTTTAAATGTAGAAAATCTTTGTTGCCTCACATCAGGGAGTTCGCATTGCATGGTTGCAATCTTTATTTGCACATCGACTGGGCTTTTGATAGATATGACACACCACCAGCAGGTTGATGACCACGACGTTGTGTAATCAGATAAGTTGTTCTTCTATTGGTATTTACTCAGGCTTTCTGATGTTTTAAAGATGTTTCCTTGAAGTTCATATCAGAACGTAGTATTTTGTTTGTAAATGTAGTAAATCTTTGTTGCCTCATATCAGAGAGTTCGCATTGCATGGCTGCAATCTTTATTTGCACATCAACTGGGTTTTTGATAGATATGACACACCACCAGCAGGTTGTTGACCACGATGGTGTGAAATCACACAAGTTGTTCTTCTATTTTTAAGTACTCAGGCTTTATGGTGTTTTAAAGATTGTTCCTTGAAGTTCATATAAGAACGTAGTATTTTGTTTTTAAATGTAGTAAATCTTTGTTGCCTCACATCAGGGAGTTCGCATTGCATGGCTGCAATCTTTATTTTCATATCAACTAGCTTCTGGTAGATATGACACACCACCAGCAGCTTGATGACCACGACGGTGTGGAATCAGACAAGTTGTTCTTCTATTGCTATTTACTCAGGCTTTCTGGTGTTTTAAAGATTGTTCCTTGAAGTTCATATAAGAATGTAGTACTTTGTTTTTAAATGTAGTAAATCTTTGTTGCCTCACATCAGAGAGTTCGCATTGCATGGCTGCAATGTTTATTTGCACATTAACTGGGCTTTTAATAGATATGACACACCACCAGCAGCTTGATGACCACGACGGTGTGGAATCAGACAAGTTGTTCTTCTATTGGTATGTACTCAGGCTTTCTGGCGTTTTAAAGATTGTTCCTTGAAGTTCATATCAGAACGTAGTATTTTGTTTTTAAATGTAATAAATCTTTGTTGCCTCATATCAGGGAGTTCGCATTGCATGGCTGCAATCTTTATTTGCACATCAACTGGGCTTTTGATAGATATGACACAACACCAGCAGCTTGATGACCACGACGATGTGGAATCAGACAAGTTGTTCTTCTATTGGTATGTACACAGGCTTTCTGTTGTTTTAAAGATTGTTCCTTGAAGTTCATATAAGAACGTAGTATTTTGTTTTTAAATGTTGTAAATCTTTGGTGCCTCACATCAGGGAGTTCGCATTGCATGCCTGCAATATTTATTTGCACATCAACTGGGCTTTTGATAGATATGACACACCACCAGCAGCTTGCTGACCACGACGGTGTGGAATGAGACAAGTTGTTCTTCTATTGGTATGTACTCAATCTTTCTGGTGTTTTAAAGATTGTTCCTTGAAGTTCATATCAGAACGTAGTATTTTGTTTTTAAATGTAGTAAATCTTAGTTGCTTCACATCAGGGATTTCGCATTGCATGGCTGCAATCTTTATTTGCTCATCAACTGGGCTTTTGAGAGATATGACACACCACCAGCAGCTTTATGACCACGACGGTGTGGAATCAGACAAGTTGTTCTTCTAATGGTATGTACTCAGGCTCTCTGGTGTTATAAAGATTGTTCCTTGAAGTTCATATAAGAACATAGTACTTTGTTTTTAAATGTAGTAAATCTTTTTTGCCTCACATCAGGGAGTTCGCATTGCATGGCAGCAATCTTAATTAGCACATCAACTGGGCTTTTGATAGATATGACACACCACCAGCAGCTTGATGACCACAACGGTGTGGAATCAGACAAGTTGTTCTTCTATTGGTACGTACTCAGGCTTTCTGGTGTTTAAGTTTGTTCCTTGAAGTTCATATAAGAACGTAGTATTTTGTTTTTAAATGTAGTAAATCTATGTCGCCTCACATCAGGGAGTTCGCATTGCATGGCTGCAATGTTTATTTGCATATCAACTGGGCTTTTGATAGATATGACACAGCACCAGCAGCTTGATGAGCACGACGGTGTGGAATCAGACAAGTTGTTCTTCTATTGGTATGTACACAGGATTTCTGGTGTTTTAAAGATTGTTCCTTGAAGTTCATATAAGAATGTAGTATTTTGTTTTTAAATGTAGTAAATCTTTGTTGCCTCACATCAGGGAGTTCGCATTGCATGGCTGCAATTTTTATTTGCACATCAACTGGGCTTTTGATAAATATGACACACCACCAGCAGCTTGATGACCACGACGGTGTGGAATCAGACAAGTTGTTCTTCTATTGGTATGTACTCAGGCTTTCTGGCGTTTTAAAGATTGTTCCTTGAAGTTCATATCAGAACGTAGTATTTTGTTTTTAAATGTAATAAATCTTTGTTGCCTCATATCAGGGAGTTCGCATTGCATGGCTGCAATCTTTATTTGCACATCAACTGGGCTTTTGATAGATATGACACACCACCAGCAGCTTGATGACCACGACGATGTGGAATCAGACAAGTTGTTCTTCTATTGGTATGTACACAGGCTTTCTGTTGTTTTAAAGATTGTTCCTTGAAGTTCATATAAGAACGTAGTATTTTGTTTTTAAATGTTGTAAATCTTTGGTGCCTCACATCAGGGAGTTCGCATTGCATGCCTGCAATATTTATTTGCACATCAACTGGGCTTTTGATAGATATGACACACCACCAGCAGCTTGCTGACCACGACGGTGTGGAATGAGACAAGTTGTTCTTCTATTGGTATGTACTCAATCTTTCTGGTGTTTTAAAGATTGTTCCTTGAAGTTCATATCAGAACGTAGTATTTTGTTTTTAAATGTAGTAAATCTTAGTTGCTTCACATCAGGGATTTCGCATTGCATGGCTGCAATCTTTATTTGCTCATCAACTGGGCTTTTGAGAGATATGACACACCACCAGCAGCTTTATGACCACGACGGTGTGGAATCAGACAAGTTGTTCTTCTAATGGTATGTACTCAGGCTCTCTGGTGTTATAAAGATTGTTCCTTGAAGTTCATATAAGAACATAGTACTTTGTTTTTAAATGTAGTAAATCTTTTTTGCCTCACATCAGGGAGTTCGCATTGCATGGCAGCAATCTTAATTAGCACATCAACTGGGCTTTTGATAGATATGACACACCACCAGCAGCTTGATGACCACAACGGTGTGGAATCAGACAAGTTGTTCTTCTATTGGTACGTACTCAGGCTTTCTGGTGTTTAAGTTTGTTCCTTGAAGTTCATATAAGAACGTAGTATTTTGTTTTTAAATGTAGTAAATCTATGTCGCCTCACATCAGGGAGTTCGCATTGCATGGCTGCAATGTTTATTTGCATATCAACTGGGCTTTTGATAGATATGACACAGCACCAGCAGCTGGATGAGCACGACGGTGTGGAATCAGACAAGTTGTTCTTCTATTGGTATGTACACAGGATTTCTGGTGTTTTAAAGATTGTTCCTTGAAGTTCATATAAGAATGTAGTATTTTGTTTTTAAATGTAGTAAATCTTTGTTGCCTCACATCAGGGAGTTCGCATTGCATGGCTGCAATTTTTATTTGCACATCAACTGGGCTTTTGATAAATATGACACACCACCAGCAGCTTGGATGACCACGACGGTGTGGAATCAGACAAGTTGTTCTTCTATTGGTATGTACTCAGGCTTTCTGGTGTTTTAAAGATTGTTCCTTGAAGTTCATATAAGAACATATTATTTTGTTTTTAAGTGTAGTAAATCTTTGTTGCCTCACATCAGGGATTTCGCATTGCATGGCTGCAATCTTTATTTGCGCATCAACTGGGCTTTTGATAGATATGACACACCACCTGCAGCTTGATGACCACGATTGTATGGAATCAGAGAAGTTGTTCTTCTATTTGTATGTACTCAGGATTTCTGGTGTTTTAAAGATTGTTCCTTGAAGGTCATATAAGAACATAGTACTTTGTTTTTAAATGTAGTAAATCTTTGTTGCCTCACATCAGGTAGTTCACATTGCATGGCTCCAATGTTTATTTGCAAATCAACTGGGCTTTCGATAGATATGACACACCACCAGCAGCTTCATGACCATGACGGTGTGGAATCAGTCAAGTTGTTCTTTTATTGGTTTGTACTCAGGCTTTCTGGTGTGTTAAAGATTGTTCCTTGAAGTTCATATCAGAATGTAGTATTTTGTTTTTAAATGTAGTAAATCTTTGTTGCCTCACATCAGGGATTTCGCATTGCATGGCTGCAATCTTTATTTGCACATCAACTGGGCTTTTGATAGATATGACACACCACCAGCAGCTTGATGACCACGACGGTGTGGAATCAGACAAGTTGTTCTTCTATTGGTATGTACTCAGGCTTTCTGGTGTTTTAAAGATTGTTCTTTGAAGTTGATATAAAAACGTAGTGTTTTGTTTTTAAATGTAGTAAATCTTTGTTGCCTCACATCAGGGACTTTGCATTGCATGGCTGCAATCTTTATTTGCACATCAACTGGGCTGTAGATAGATATGACACACCACCTGCAGCTTGATGACCACGACGGTGTGGAATCAGACAAGTTGTTCTTCTATTGGTACGTACTCAGGCTTTCTGGTGTTTTAAAGATTGTTCCTTGAAGTTCATATAACAACGTAGTATTTTGTTTTAAATGTAGTAAATCTATGTTGCCTCACATCAGGGAGTTCGCATTGCATGGCTGCAATGTTTATTTGCACATCAACTGGGCTTTTGATAGATATGACACAGCACCAGCAGCTTGATGACCACGACGGTGTGGAATCAGACAAGTTGTTCTTCTATTGGTATGTACTCAGGCTTTCTGGTGTTTTAAAGATTGTTCCTTGAAGTTCATATAAGAACATAGTATTTTGTTTTTAAGTGTAGTAAATCTTTGTTGCCTCACATCAGGGATTTCGCATCGCATGGCTGCAATCTTTATTTGCGCATCAACTGGGCTTTTGATAGATATGACACACCACCTGCAGCTTGATGACCACGATTGTATGGAATCAGACAAGTTGTTCTTCTATTTGTATGTACTCAGGCTTTCTGGTGTTTTAAAGATTGTTCCTTGAAGGTCATATAAGAACATAGTACTTTGTTTTTAAATGTAGTAAATCTTAGTTGCTTCACATCAGGGATTTCGCATTGCATGGCTGCAATCTTTATTTGCTCATCAACTGGGCTTTTGATAGATATGACACACCACCAGCAGCTTGATGACCACGACGGTGTGGAATCAGACAAGTTGTTCTCCTATTGGTATGTACTCAGGCTTTCTGGTGTTATAAAGATTGTTCCTTGAAGTTCATATGAGAACATAGTACTTTGTTTTTAAATGTAGTAAATCTTTTTTGCCTCACATCAGGGAGTTCGCATTGCATGGCAGCAATCTTAATTAGCACATCAACTGGGCTTTTGATAGATATGACACACCACCAGCAGCTTGAAGACCACAACTGTGTGGAATCAGACAAGTTGTTCTTCTATTGGTACGTACTCAGGCTTTCTGGTGTTTAAGTTTGTTCCTTGAAGTTCATATAAGAACGTAGTATTTTGTTTTTAAATGTAGTAAATCTATGTCGCCTCACATCAGGGAGTTCGCATTGCATGGCTGCAATGTTTATTTGCACATCAACTGGGCTTTTGATAGATATGACACAGCACCAGCAGCTTGATGAGCACGACGGTGTGGAATCAGACAAGTTGTTCTTCTATTGGTATGTACACAGGATTTCTGGTGTGTTAAAGATTGTTCCTTGAAGTTCATATAAAAATGTAGTATTTTGTTTTTAAATGTAGTAAATCTTTGTTGCCTCACATCAGGGAGTTCGCATTGCATGGCTGCAATGTTTATTTGCACATCAACTGGGCTTTTGATAAATATGACACACCACCAGCAGCTTGATGACCACGACGGTGTGGAATCAGACAAGTTGTTCTTCTATTGGTATGTACTCAGGCTTTCTGGTGTTTTAAAGATTGTTCCTTGAAGTTCATATAAGAACATAGTATTTTGTTTTTAAGTGTAGTAAATCTTTGTTGCCTCACATCAGGGATTTCGCATTGCATGGCTGCAATCTTTATTTGCGCATCAACTGGGCTTTTGATAGATATGACACACCACCTGCAGCTTGATGACCACGATGGTATGGAATCAGACAAGTTGTTCTTCTATTTGTATGTACTCAGGATTTCTGTTGTTTTAAAGATTGTTCCTTGAAGGTCATATAAGAACATAGTACTTTGTTTTTAAATGTAGTATATCTTTGTTGCCTCACATCAGGTAGTTCACATTGCATGGCTCCAATGTTTATTTGCAAATCAACTGGGCTTTCGATAGATATGACACACCACCAGCAGCTTGATGACCATGACGGTGTGGAATCAGTCAAGTTGTTCTTCTATTGGTATGTACTCAGGCTTTCTGGTGTGTTAAAGATTGTTCCTTGAAGTTCATATCAGAATGTAGTATTTTGTTTTTAAATGTAGTAAATCTTTGTTGCCTCACATCAGGGATTTCGCATTGCATGGCTGCAATCTTTATTTGCACATCAACTGGGCTTTTGATAGATATGAAACACCACCAGCAGCTTGATGACCACGACGGTGTGGAATCAGACAAGTTGTTCTTCTATTGGTATGTACTCAGGCTTTCTGGTGTTTTAAAGATTGTTCTTTGAAGTTCATATAAAAACGTAGTGTTTCGTTTTTAAATTTAGTAAATCTTTGTTGCCTTACATCAGGGAGTTTGCATTGCATGGCTGCAATCTTTATTTGCACATCAACTGGGCTTTTGATATATATGAGACACCGCCAGCAGCTTGATGAGCACGACGGTGTGGAATCAGACAAGTTGTTCTTCTATTGGTACGTACTCAGGCATTCTGGTGTTTTAAAGTTTGTTCCTTGAAGTTCATATAAGAACGTAGTATTTTGTTTTTAAATGTAGTAAATCTATGTTGCCTCACATCAGGGAGTTCGCATTGCATGGCTGCAATGTTTATTTGCACATCAACTGGGCTTTTGATAGATATGACACAGCACCAGCAACTTGATGACCACGACGGTGTGGAATCAGACAAGTTGTTCTTCTATTGGTATGTACTCAGGCTTTCTGGTGTTTTAAAGATTGTTCCTTGAAGTTCATATAAGAACAAAGTATTTTGTTTTTAAGTGTAGTAAATCTTTGTTGCCTCACATCAGGGATTTCGCATTGCATGGCTGCAATCTTTATTTGCGCATCAACTGGGCTTTTGATAGATATGACACATCACCTGCAGCTTGATGACCACGATTGTATGGAATCAGACAAGTTGTTCTTCTATTTGTATGTACTCAGGCTTTCTGGTGTTTTAAAGATTGTTCCTTGAAGGTCATATAAGAACATAGTACTTTGTTTTTAAATGTAGTAAATCTTTGTTGCCTCACATCAGGGAGTTCGCATTGCATGGCTGCAATGTTTATTTGCACATCAACTGGGCTTTTGATGAATATGACACACCACCAGCAGCTTGATAACCACGACGGTGTGGAATCACACAAGTTGGTTCTTCTATTGGTATGTACTCAGGCTTTCTGGTGTTTTAAAGATTGTTCCTTGAAGTTCATATAAGAACATAGTATTTTGTTTTTAAGTGTAGTAAATCTTTGTTGCCTCACATCAGGGATTTCGCATTGCATGGCTGCAATCTTTATTTGCGCATCAACTGGGCTTTTGATAGATATGACACACCACCAGCAGCTTGATGACCACGATTGTATGGAATCAGACAAGTTGTTCTTCTATTTGTATGTACTCAGGCTTTCTGGTGTTTTAAAGATTGTTCCTTGAAGGTCATATAAGAACATAGTACTTTGTTTTTAAAAGTAGTAAATCTTTGTTGCCTCACATCAGAGAGTTCGCATTGCATGGCTGCAATGTTTATTTGCACATCAACTGGGCTTTTAATAGATATGACACACCACCTGCAGCTTGATGACCAAGACGGTGTGGAATCAGACAAGTTGTTCTTCTATTGGTATGTACTCAGGCTTTCTGGTGTTTTAAAGATTGTTCCTTGAAATTCATATAAGATTGTAATATTTTGTTTTTAAATGTAGTAAATCTTTGTTGCCTCATATCAGGGAGTTCGCATTGCATGGCTGCAATCTTTATTTGCACATCAACTGGGCTTTTGATAGATATGACACACCACCAGCAGCTTGATGACCACGACGATGTGGAATCAGACAAGTTGTTCTTCTATTGGTATGTACACAGGCTTTCTGTTGTTTTAAAGATTGTTCCTTGAAGTTCATATAAGAACGTAGTATTTTGTTTTTAAATGTAGTAAATCTTTGGTGCCTCACATCAGGGGGTTCGCATTGCATGCCTGCAATATTTATTTGCACATCAACTGGGCTTTTGATAGATATGACACACCACCAGCAGCTTGCTGACCACGACGGTGTGGAATCAGACAAGTTGTTCTTCTATTGGTATGTACTCAATCTTTCTGGTGTTTTAAAGGTTGTTCCTTGAAGTTCATATCATAACGTAGTATTTTGTTTTTAAATGTAGTAAATCTTAGTTGCTTCACATCAGGGATTTCGCATTGCATGGCTGCAATCTTTATTTGCTCATCAACTGGGCTTTTGATAGATATGACACACCACCAGCAGCTTGATGACCACAACGGTGTGGAATCAGACAAGTTGTTCTTCTAATGGTATGTACTCAGGCTTTCTGGTGTTATAAAGATTGTTCCTTGAAGTTCATATAAGAACATAGTACTATGTTTTTAAATGTAGTAAATCTTTTTTGCCTCACATCAGGGAGTTCGCATCGCATGGCTGCAATCTTTATTAGCACATCAACTGGGCTGTAGATAGATATGACACACTACCTGCAGCTTGATGACCACAACGGTGTGGAATCAGACAAGTTGTTCTTCTATTGGTACGTACTCAGGCTTTCTGGTGTTTTAAAGTTTGTTCCTTGAAGTTCATATAAGAACGTATTATTTTGTTTTTAAATGTAGTAAATCTATGTTGCCTCACATCAGGGATTTCGCATTGCATGGCTGCAATCTTTATTTGCGCATCAACTGGGCTTTTGATAGATATGACACACCACCTGCAGCTTGATGACCACGATTGTATGGAATCAGATAAGTTGTTCTTCTATTTGTATGTACTCAGGCTTTCTGGTGTTTTAAAGATTGTTCCTTGAAGGTCATATAAGAACATAGTACTTTGTTTTTAAATGTAGTAAATCTATGTTGCCTCACATCAGGTAGTTCACATTGCATGGCTCCAATGTTTATTTGCACATCAACTGGGCTTTCGATAGATATGACACACCACCAGCAGCTTGATGACCATGACGGTGTGGAATCAGTCAAGTTGTTCTTCTATTGGTATGTACTCAGGCTTTCTGGTGTGTTAAAGATTGTTCCTTGAAGTTCATATCAGAATGTAGTATTTTGTTTTTAAATGTAGTAAAACTTTGTTGCCTCACATCAGGGAGTTCGCATTGCATGGCTGCAATCTTTATTTGCATATCAACTAGCTTCTGGTAGATATGACACACCACCAGCAGCTTGATGACCACGACGGTGTGGAATCAGACAAGTTGTTCTTCTATTGCTATTTACTCAGGCTTTCTGGTGTTTTAAAGATTGTTCCTTGAAGTTCATATAAGAACGTAGTACTTTGTTTTTATATGTAGTAAATATTTGTTGCCTCACATCAGAGAGTTCGCATTGCATGGCTGCAATGTTTATTTGAACATCAACTGGGCTTTTGATAGATATGACACAGCACCAGCAGCTTGATGACCAAGACGGTGTGGAATCAGACAAGTTGTTCTTCTATTGGTATGTACTCAGGCTTTCTGGTGTTTTAAAGATTGTTCTTTGAAGTTCATATAAGAACGTAGTGTTTTGTTTTTAAATGTAGTAAATCTTTGTTGCCTCACATCAGGGACTTCGCATTGCATGGCTGCAATCTTTATTTGCACATCAACTGGGCTGTAGGTAGATATGACACACCACCTGCAGTTTTATGACCACGACGGTGTGGAATCAGACAAGTAGTTCTTCTATTGGTACGTTCTCAGGCTTTCTGGTGTTTTAAAGATTGTTCCTTGAAGTTCATATAAGAATGTAGTATTTTGTTTTTAAATGTAGTAAATCTATGTTGCCTCACATCAGGGAGTTATCATTGCATGGCTGCAATGTTTATTTGCACATCAACTGGGCTTTTGATAGATATGACACAGCACCAGCAGCTTGATGACCACGACGGTGTGGAATCAGACAAGTTGTTCTTCTATTGGTATGTACTCAGGCTTTCTGGTGTTTTAAAGATTGTTCTTTGAAGTTCATATAAGAACGTAGTGTTTTGTTTTTAAATGTAGTAAATCTTTGTTGCCTCACATCAGGGACTTCGCATTGCATGGCTGCAATCTTTATTTGCACATCAACTGGGCTGTAGGTAGATATGACACACCACCTACAGCTTTATGACCACGACGGTGTGGAATCAGACAAGTAGTTCTTCTATTGGTACGTACTCAGGCTTTCTGGTGTTTTAAAGATTGTTCCTTGAAGTTCATATAAGAATGTAGTATTTTGTTTTTAAATGTAGTAAATCTATGTTGCCTCACATCAGGGAGTTGGCATTGCATGGCTGCAATGTTTATTTGCACATCAACTGGGCTTTTGATAGATATGACACAGCACCAGCAGCTTGATGACCACGACGGTGTGGAATCAGACAAGTTGTTCTTCTATTGGTATGTACATAGGATTTCTGGTGTTTTAAAGATTGTTCCTTGAAGTTCATATAAGAATGTAGTATTTTGTTTTTAAATGTAGTAAATCTTTGTTGCCTCACATCAGGGAGTTCGCATTGCATGGCTGCAATGTTTATTTGCACATCAACTGGGCTTTTGATGAATATGACACACCACCAGCAGCTTGATAACCACGACGGTGTGGAATCAGACAAGTTGGTTCTTCTATTGGTATGTACTCAGGCTTTCTGGTGTTTTAAAGATTGTTCCTTGAAGTTCATATAAGAACATAGTATTTTGTTTTTAAGTGTAGTAAATCTTTGTTGCCTCACATCAGGGATTTCGCATTGCATGGCTGCAATCTTTATTTGCGCATCAACTGTGCTTTTGATAGATATGACACACCACCAGCAGCTTGATGACCACAACGGTGTGGAATCAGACAAGTTGTTCTTCTATTTGTATGTACTCAGGCTTTCTGGTGTTTTAAAGATTGTTCCTTGAAGGTCATATAAGAATGTAGTATTTTGTTTTTAAATGTAGTAAATCTATGTTGCCTCACATCAGGGAGTTCGCATTGCATGGCTGCAATGTTTATTTGCACATCAACTAGCTTCTGGTAGATATGACACACCACCAGCAGCTTGATGACCACGACGGTGTGGAATCAGACAAGTTGTTCTTCTATTGCTATTTACTCAGGCTTTCTGGTGTTTTAAAGATTGTTCCTTGAAGTTCATATAAGAACGTAGTACTTTGTTTTTATATGTAGTAAATCTTTGTTGCCTCACATCAGAGAGTTCGCATTGCATGGCTGCAATGTTTATTTGCACATCAACTGGGCTTTTGATAGATATGACACAGCACCAGCAGCTTGATGACCACGACGGTGTGGAATCAGACAAGTTGTTCTTCTATTGGTATGTACTCAGGCTTTCTGGTGTTTTAAAGATTGTTCTTTGAAGTTCATATAAGAACGTAGTGTTTTGTTTTTAAATGTAGTAAATCTTTGTTGCCTCACATCAGGGACTTCGCATTGCATG
This sequence comes from Schistocerca gregaria, assembly GCF_023897955.1. NCBI lineage: Eukaryota > Metazoa > Arthropoda > Insecta > Orthoptera > Acrididae > Schistocerca > Schistocerca gregaria. The sequence goes on along the minus strand of NC_064929.1, from coordinate 97,506,907 downwards.
GCTGCAATCTTTATTTGCACATCAACTGGGCTGTAGGTAGATATGACACACCACCTACAGCTTTATGACCACGACGGTGTGGAATCAGACAAGTAGTTCTTCTATTGGTACGTACTCAGGCTTTCTGGTGTTTTAAAGATTGTTCCTTGAAGTTCATATAAGAATGTAGTATTTTGTTTTTAAATGTAGTAAATCTATGTTGCCTCACATCAGGGAGTTGGCATTGCATGGCTGCAATGTTTATTTGCACATCAACTGGGCTTTTGATAGATATGACACAGCACCAGCAGCTTGATGACCACGACGGTGTGGAATCAGACAAGTTGTTCTTCTATTGGTATGTACATAGGATTTCTGGTGTTTTAAAGATTGTTCCTTGAAGTTCATATAAGAATGTAGTATTTTGTTTTTAAATGTAGTAAATCTTTGTTGCCTCACATCAGGGAGTTCGCATTGCATGGCTGCAATGTTTATTTGCACATCAACTGGGCTTTTGATGAATATGACACACCACCAGCAGCTTGATAACCACGACGGTGTGGAATCAGACAAGTTGGTTCTTCTATTGGTATGTACTCAGGCTTTCTGGTGTTTTAAAGATTGTTCCTTGAAGTTCATATAAGAACATAGTATTTTGTTTTTAAGTGTAGTAAATCTTTGTTGCCTCACATCAGGGATTTCGCATTGCATGGCTGCAATCTTTATTTGCACATCAACTGGGCTTTTGATAAATATGACACACCACCAGCAGCTTGATGACCACGACGATGTGGAATCAGACAAGTTGTTCTTCTATTGGTATGTACACAGGCTTTCTGTTGTTTTAAAGATTGTTCCTTGAAGTTCATATAAGAACGTAGTATTTTGTTTTTAAATGTAGTAAATCTTTGTTGCCTCACATCAGGGATTTCGCATTGCATGGCTGCAATCTTTATTTGCGCATCAACTGGGCTTTTGATAGATATGACACATCACCTGCAGCTTGATGACCACGATTGTATGGAATCAGACAAGTTGTTCTTCTATTTGTATGTACTCAGGCTTTCTGGTGTTTTAAAGATTGTTCCTTGAAGGTCATATAAGAACATAGTACTTTGTTTTTAAATGTAGTAAATCTTTGTTGCCTCACATCAGGGAGTTCGCATTGCATGGCTGCAATGTTTATTTGCACATCAACTGGGCTTTTGATGAATATGACACACCACCAGCAGCTTGATAACCACGACGGTGTGGAATCACACAAGTTGGTTCTTCTATTGGTATGTACTCAGGCTTTCTGGTGTTTTAAAGATTGTTCCTTGAAGTTCATATAAGAACATAGTATTTTGTTTTTAAGTGTAGTAAATCTTTGTTGCCTCACATCAGGGATTTCGCATTGCATGGCTGCAATCTTTATTTGCGCATCAACTGGGCTTTTGATAGATATGACACACCACCAGCAGCTTGATGACCACGATTGTATGGAATCAGACAAGTTGTTCTTCTATTTGTATGTACTCAGGCTTTCTGGTGTTTTAAAGATTGTTCCTTGAAGGTCATATAAGAACATAGTACTTTGTTTTTAAAAGTAGTAAATCTTTGTTGCCTCACATCAGAGAGTTCGCATTGCATGGCTGCAATGTTTATTTGCACATCAACTGGGCTTTTAATAGATATGACACACCACCTGCAGCTTGATGACCAAGACGGTGTGGAATCAGACAAGTTGTTCTTCTATTGGTATGTACTCAGGCTTTCTGGTGTTTTAAAGATTGTTCCTTGAAATTCATATAAGATTGTAATATTTTGTTTTTAAATGTAGTAAATCTTTGTTGCCTCATATCAGGGAGTTCGCATTGCATGGCTGCAATCTTTATTTGCACATCAACTGGGCTTTTGATAGATATGACACACCACCAGCAGCTTGATGACCACGACGATGTGGAATCAGACAAGTTGTTCTTCTATTGGTATGTACACAGGCTTTCTGTTGTTTTAAAGATTGTTCCTTGAAGTTCATATAAGAACGTAGTATTTTGTTTTTAAATGTAGTAAATCTTTGGTGCCTCACATCAGGGGGTTCGCATTGCATGCCTGCAATATTTATTTGCACATCAACTGGGCTTTTGATAGATATGACACACCACCAGCAGCTTGCTGACCACGACGGTGTGGAATCAGACAAGTTGTTCTTCTATTGGTATGTACTCAATCTTTCTGGTGTTTTAAAGGTTGTTCCTTGAAGTTCATATCATAACGTAGTATTTTGTTTTTAAATGTAGTAAATCTTAGTTGCTTCACATCAGGGATTTCGCATTGCATGGCTGCAATCTTTATTTGCTCATCAACTGGGCTTTTGATAGATATGACACACCACCAGCAGCTTGATGACCACAACGGTGTGGAATCAGACAAGTTGTTCTTCTAATGGTATGTACTCAGGCTTTCTGGTGTTATAAAGATTGTTCCTTGAAGTTCATATAAGAACATAGTACTATGTTTTTAAATGTAGTAAATCTTTTTTGCCTCACATCAGGGAGTTCGCATCGCATGGCTGCAATCTTTATTAGCACATCAACTGGGCTGTAGATAGATATGACACACTACCTGCAGCTTGATGACCACAACGGTGTGGAATCAGACAAGTTGTTCTTCTATTGGTACGTACTCAGGCTTTCTGGTGTTTTAAAGTTTGTTCCTTGAAGTTCATATAAGAACGTATTATTTTGTTTTTAAATGTAGTAAATCTATGTTGCCTCACATCAGGGATTTCGCATTGCATGGCTGCAATCTTTATTTGCGCATCAACTGGGCTTTTGATAGATATGACACACCACCTGCAGCTTGATGACCACGATTGTATGGAATCAGATAAGTTGTTCTTCTATTTGTATGTACTCAGGCTTTCTGGTGTTTTAAAGATTGTTCCTTGAAGGTCATATAAGAACATAGTACTTTGTTTTTAAATGTAGTAAATCTATGTTGCCTCACATCAGGTAGTTCACATTGCATGGCTCCAATGTTTATTTGCACATCAACTGGGCTTTCGATAGATATGACACACCACCAGCAGCTTGATGACCATGACGGTGTGGAATCAGTCAAGTTGTTCTTCTATTGGTATGTACTCAGGCTTTCTGGTGTGTTAAAGATTGTTCCTTGAAGTTCATATCAGAATGTAGTATTTTGTTTTTAAATGTAGTAAAACTTTGTTGCCTCACATCAGGGAGTTCGCATTGCATGGCTGCAATCTTTATTTGCATATCAACTAGCTTCTGGTAGATATGACACACCACCAGCAGCTTGATGACCACGACGGTGTGGAATCAGACAAGTTGTTCTTCTATTGCTATTTACTCAGGCTTTCTGGTGTTTTAAAGATTGTTCCTTGAAGTTCATATAAGAACGTAGTACTTTGTTTTTATATGTAGTAAATATTTGTTGCCTCACATCAGAGAGTTCGCATTGCATGGCTGCAATGTTTATTTGAACATCAACTGGGCTTTTGATAGATATGACACAGCACCAGCAGCTTGATGACCAAGACGGTGTGGAATCAGACAAGTTGTTCTTCTATTGGTATGTACTCAGGCTTTCTGGTGTTTTAAAGATTGTTCTTTGAAGTTCATATAAGAACGTAGTGTTTTGTTTTTAAATGTAGTAAATCTTTGTTGCCTCACATCAGGGACTTCGCATTGCATGGCTGCAATCTTTATTTGCACATCAACTGGGCTGTAGGTAGATATGACACACCACCTGCAGTTTTATGACCACGACGGTGTGGAATCAGACAAGTAGTTCTTCTATTGGTACGTTCTCAGGCTTTCTGGTGTTTTAAAGATTGTTCCTTGAAGTTCATATAAGAATGTAGTATTTTGTTTTTAAATGTAGTAAATCTATGTTGCCTCACATCAGGGAGTTATCATTGCATGGCTGCAATGTTTATTTGCACATCAACTGGGCTTTTGATAGATATGACACAGCACCAGCAGCTTGATGACCACGACGGTGTGGAATCAGACAAGTTGTTCTTCTATTGGTATGTACTCAGGCTTTCTGGTGTTTTAAAGATTGTTCTTTGAAGTTCATATAAGAACGTAGTGTTTTGTTTTTAAATGTAGTAAATCTTTGTTGCCTCACATCAGGGACTTCGCATTGCATGGCTGCAATCTTTATTTGCACATCAACTGGGCTGTAGGTAGATATGACACACCACCTACAGCTTTATGACCACGACGGTGTGGAATCAGACAAGTAGTTCTTCTATTGGTACGTACTCAGGCTTTCTGGTGTTTTAAAGATTGTTCCTTGAAGTTCATATAAGAATGTAGTATTTTGTTTTTAAATGTAGTAAATCTATGTTGCCTCACATCAGGGAGTTGGCTTTGCATGGCTGCAATGTTTATTTGCACATCAACTGGGCTTTTGATAGATATGACACAGCACCAGCAGCTTGATGACCACGACGGTGTGGAATCAGACAAGTTGTTCTTCTATTGGTATGTACATAGGATTTCTGGTGTTTTAAAGATTGTTCCTTGAAGTTCATATAAGAATGTAGTATTTTGTTTTTAAATGTAGTAAATCTTTGTTGCCTCACATCAGGGAGTTCGCATTGCATGGCTGCAATGTTTATTTGCACATCAACTGGGCTTTTGATAAATATGACACACCACCAGCAGCTTGATAACCACGACGGTGTGGAATCAGACAAGTTGGTTCTTCTATTGGTATGTACTCAGGCTTTCTGGTGTTTTAAAGATTGTTCCTTGAAGTTCATATAAGAACATAGTATTTTGTTTTTAAGTGTAGTAAATCTTTGTTGCCTCACATCAGGGATTTCGCATTGCATGGCTGCAATCTTTATTTGCGCATCAACTGTGCTTTTGATAGATATGACACACCACCAGCAGCTTGATGACCACAACGGTGTGGAATCAGACAAGTTGTTCTTCTATTTGTATGTACTCAGGCTTTCTGGTGTTTTAAAGATTGTTCCTTGAAGGTCATATAAGAATGTAGTATTTTGTTTTTAAATGTAGTAAATCTATGTTGCCTCACATCAGGGAGTTCGCATTGCATGGCTGCAATGTTTATTTGCACATCAACTAGCTTCTGGTAGATATGACACACCACCAGCAGCTTGATGACCACGACGGTGTGGAATCAGACAAGTTGTTCTTCTATTGCTATTTACTCAGGCTTTCTGGTGTTTTAAAGATTGTTCCTTGAAGTTCATATAAGAACGTAGTACTTTGTTTTTATATGTAGTAAATCTTTGTTGCCTCACATCAGAGAGTTCGCATTGCATGGCTGCAATGTTTATTTGCACATCAACTGGGCTTTTGATAGATATGACACAGCACCAGCAGCTTGATGACCACGACGGTGTGGAATCAGACAAGTTGTTCTTCTATTGGTATGTACTCAGGCTTTCTGGTGTTTTAAAGATTGTTCTTTGAAGTTCATATAAGAACGTAGTGTTTTGTTTTTAAATGTAGTAAATCTTTGTTGCCTCACATCAGGGACTTCGCATTGCATGGCTGCAATCTTTATTTGCACATCAACTGGGCTGTAGGTAGATATGACACACCACCTACAGCTTTATGACCACGACGGTGTGGAATCAGACAAGTAGTTCTTCTATTGGTACGTACTCAGGCTTTCTGGTGTTTTAAAGATTGTTCCTTGAAGTTCATATAAGAATGTAGTATTTTGTTTTTAAATGTAGTAAATCTATGTTGCCTCACATCAGGGAGTTGGCATTGCATGGCTGCAATGTTTATTTGCACATCAACTGGGCTTTTGATAGATATGACACAGCACCAGCAGCTTGATGACCACGACGGTGTGGAATCAGACAAGTTGTTCTTCTATTGGTATGTACATAGGATTTCTGGTGTTTTAAAGATTGTTCCTTGAAGTTCATATAAGAATGTAGTATTTTGTTTTTAAATGTAGTAAATCTTTGTTGCCTCACATCAGGGAGTTCGCATTGCATGGCTGCAATGTTTATTTGCACATCAACTGGGCTTTTGATGAATATGACACACCACCAGCAGCTTGATAACCACGACGGTGTGGAATCAGACAAGTTGGTTCTTCTATTGGTATGTACTCAGGCTTTCTGGTGTTTTAAAGATTGTTCCTTGAAGTTCATATAAGAACATAGTATTTTGTTTTTAAGTGTAGTAAATCTTTGTTGCCTCACATCAGGGATTTCGCATTGCATGGCTGCAATCTTTATTTGCACATCAACTGGGCTTTTGATAAATATGACACACCACCAGCAGCTTGATGACCACGACGATGTGGAATCAGACAAGTTGTTCTTCTATTGGTATGTACACAGGCTTTCTGTTGTTTTAAAGATTGTTCCTTGAAGTTCATATAAGAACGTAGTATTTTGTTTTTAAATGTAGTAAATCTTTGGTGCCTCACATCAGGGAGTTCGCATTGCATGCCTGCAATGTTTATTTGCACATCAACTGGGCTTTTGATGAATATGACACACCACCAGCAGCTTGATAACCACGACGGTGTGGAATCAGACAAGTAGTTCTTCTATTGGTACGTACTCAGGCTTTCTGGTGTTTTAAAGATTGTTCCTTGAAGTTCATATAAGAATGTAGTATTTTGTTTTTAAATGTAGTAAATCTATGTTGCCTCACATCAGGGAGTTGGCATTGCATGGCTGCAATCTTTATTTGCACATCAACTGGGCTTTTGATAGATATGACACAGCACCAGCAGCTTGATGACTACGACGGTGTGGAATCAGACAAGTTGTTCTTCTATTGGTATGTACGTAGGATTTCTGGTGTTTTAAAGATTGTTCCTTGAAGTTCATATAAGAATGTAGTATTTTGTTTTTAAATGTAGTAAATCTTTGTTGCCTCACATCAGGGAGTTCGCATTGCATGGCTGCAATGTTTATTTGCACATCAACTGGGCTTTTGATGAATATGACACACCACCAGCAGCTTGATAACCACGACGGTGTGGAATCAGACAAGTTGGTTCTTCTATTGGTATGTACTCAGGCTTTCTGGTGTTTTAAAGATTGTTCCTTGAAGTTCATATAAGAACATAGTATTTTGTTTTTAAGTGTAGTAAATCTTTGTTGCCTCACATCAGGGTTTTGGCATTGCATGGCTGCAATCTTTATTTGCGCATCAACTGTGCTTTTGATAGATATGACACACCACCAGCAGCTTGATAACCACGACGGTGTGGAATCAGACAAGTTGGTTCTTCTATTGGTATGTACTCAGGCTTTCTGGTGTTTTAAAGATTGTTCCTTGAAGTTCATATAAGAACATAGTACTTTGTTTTTAAATGTAGTAAATCTTTGTTGCCTCACATCAGAGAGTTCGCATTGCATGGCTGCAATGTTTATTTGCACATCAACTGGGCTTTTAATAGATATGACACACCACCAGCAGCTTGATGACCACGACGGTGTGGAATCAGACAAGTTGTTCTTCTATTGGTATGTACTCAATCTTTCTGGTGTTTTAAAGATTGTTCCTTGAAGTTCATATCATAACTTAGTATTTTGTTTTTAAATGTAGTAAATCTTAGTTGCTTCACATTAGGCATTTCGCATTGCATGGCTGCAATCTTTATTTGCTCATCAACTGGGCTTTTGATAGATATGACACACCACCAGCAGCTTGATGACCACAACGGTGTGGAATCAGACAAGTTGTTCTTCTATTGGTATGTACTCAGGCTTTCTGGTGTTATAAAGATTGTTCCTTGAAGTTCATATAAGAACATAGTACTTTGTTTTTAAATGTAGTAAATCTTTTTTGCCTCACATCAGGGAGTTCGCATTGCATGGCTGCAATCTTTATTAGCACATCAACTGGGCTTTTGATAGATATGACACACCACCAGCAGCTTGATGACCACGACGGTGTGGAATCAGACAAGTTGTTCTTCTATTGGTATGTACTCAGGCTTTCTGATGTTTTAAAGATTGTTCCTTGAAGTTCATATAAGAACGTAGTATTTTGTTTTTAAATGTAGTAAATCTTTGTTGCCTCACATCAGGGACTTCGCATTGCATGGCCGCAATCTTTATTTGCACATCAACTGGGCTGTAGATAGATATGACACACAACCTGCAGCTTGATGACCACAACGGTGTGGAATCAGACAAGTTGTTCTTCTATTGGTACGTACTCAGGCTTTCTGGTGTTTTAAAGATTGTTCCTTGAAGGTCATATAAGAACATAGTACTTTGTTTTTAAATGTAGTAAATCTTTGTTGCCTCACATCAGGGAGTTCGCATTGCATGGCTGCAATGTTTATTTGCACATCAACTGGGCTTTTGATAGATATGACACAGCACCAGCAGCTTGATGACCACGACGGTGTGGAATCAGACAAGTTGTTCTTGTATTGGTATGTACACAGGATTTCTGGTGTTTTAAAGATTGTTCCTTGAAGTTCATATAAGAATGTAGTATTTTGTTTTTAAATGTAGTAAATCTTTGTTGCCTCACATCAGGGAGTTCGCATTGCATGGCTGCAATGTTTATTTGCACATCAACTGGGCTTTCGATAGATATGACACACCACCAGCAGCTTGATGACCATGACGGTGTGGAATCAGTCAAGTTGTTCTTCTATTGGTATGTACTCAGGCTTTCTGGTGTTTTAAAGATTGTTCTTTGAAGTTCATATAAGAACGTAGTGTTTTGTTTTTAAATGTAGTAAATCTTTGTTGCCTCACATCAGGGACTTCGCATTGCATGGCTGCAATCTTTATTTGCACATCAACTGGGCTGTAGGTAGATATGACACACCACCTGCAGTTTTATGACCACGACGGTGTGGAATCAGACAAGTAGTTCTTCTATTGGTACGTTCTCAGGCTTTCTGGTGTTTTAAAGTTTGTTCCTTGAAGTTCATATAAGAATGTAGTATTTTGTTTTTAAATGTAGTAAATCTATGTTGCCTCACATCAGGGAGTTATCATTGCATGGCTGCAATGTTTATTTGCACATCAACTGGGCTTTTGATAGATATGACACAGCACCAGCAGCTTGATGACCACGACGGTGTGGAATCAGACAAGTTGTTCTTCTATTGGTATGTACTCAGGCTTTCTGGTGTTTTAAAGATTGTTCTTTGAAGTTCATATAAGAACGTAGTGTTTTGTTTTTAAATGTAGTAAATCTTTGTTGCCTCACATCAGGGACTTCGCATTGCATGGCTGCAATCTTTATTTGCACATCAACTGGGCTGTAGGTAGATATGACACACCACCTGCAGCTTTATGACCACGACGGTGTGGAATCAGACAAGTTGTTCTTCTATTGGTATGTACTCAGGCTTTCTGGTGTTTTAAAGATTGTTCCTTGAAGTTCATATAAGAATGTAGTATTTTGTTTTTAAATGTAGTAAATCTATGTTGCCTCACATCAGGGAGTTCGCATTGCATGGCTGCAATGTTTATTTGCACATCAACTAGCTTCTGGTAGATATGACACACCACCAGCAGCTTGATGACCACGACGGTGTGGAATCAGACAAGTTGTTCTTCTATTGCTATTTACTCAGGCTTTCTGGTGTTTTAAAGATTGTTCCTTGAAGTTCATATAAGAACGTAGTACTTTGTTTTTATATGTAGTAAATCTTTGTTGCCTCACATCAGAGAGTTCGCATTGCATGGCTGCAATGTTTATTTGCACATCAACTGGGCTTTTGATAGATATGACACAGCACCAGCAGCTTGATGACCACGACGGTGTGGAATCAGACAAGTTGTTCTTCTATTGGTATGTACTCAGGCTTTCTGGTGTTTTAAAGATTGTTCTTTGAAGTTCATATAAGAACGTAGTGTTTTGTTTTTAAATGTAGTAAATCTTTGTTGCCTCACATCAGGGACTTCGCATTGCATGGCTGCAATCTTTATTTGCACATCAACTGGGCTGTAGGTAGATATGACACACCACCTACAGCTTTATGACCACGACGGTGTGGAATCAGACAAGTAGTTCTTCTATTGGTACGTACTCAGGCTTTCTGGTGTTTTAAAGATAGTTCCTTGAAGTTCATATAAGAATGTAGTATTTTGTTTTTAAATGTAGTAAATCTATGTTGCCTCACATCAGGGAGTTGGCATTGCATGGCTGCAATGTTTATTTGCACATCAACTGGGCTTTTGATAGATATGACACAGCACCAGCAGCTTGATGACCACGACGGTGTGGAATCAGACAAGTTGTTCTTCTATTGGTATGTACATAGGATTTCTGGTGTTTTAAAGATTGTTCCTTGAAGTTCATATAAGAATGTAGTATTTTGTTTTTAAATGTAGTAAATCTTTGTTGCCTCACATCAGGGAGTTCGCATTGCATGGCTGCAATGTTTATTTGCACATCAACTGGGCTTTTGATGAATATGACACACCACCAGCAGCTTGATAACCACGACGGTGTGGAATCAGACAAGTTGGTTCTTCTATTGGTATGTACTCAGGCTTTCTGGTGTTTTAAAGATTGTTCCTTGAAGTTCATATAAGAACATAGTATTTTGTTTTTAAGTGTAGTAAATCTTTGTTGCCTCACATCTGGGATTTCGCATTGCATGGCTGCAATCTTTATTTGCGCATCAACTGTGCTTTTGATAGATATGACACACCACCAGCAGCTTGATGACCACAACGGTGTGGAATCAGACAAGTTGTTCTTCTATTTGTATGTACTCAGGCTTTCTGGTGTTTTAAAGATTGTTCCTTGAAGGTCATATAAGAACATAGTACTTTGTTTTTAAATGTAGTAAATCTTTGTTGCCTCACATCAGAGAGTTCGCATTGCATGGCTGCAATGTTTATTTGCACATCAACTGGGCTTTTAATAGATATGACACACCACCAGCAGCTTGATGACCACGACGGTGTGGAATCAGACAAGTTGTTCTTCTATTGGTATGTACTCAGGCTTTCTGGTGTTTTAAAGATTGTTCCTTGAAATTCATATAAGATTGTAATATTTTGTTTTTAAATGTAGTAAATCTTTGTTGCCTCATATCAGGGAGTTCGCATTGCATGGCTGCAATCTTTATTTGCACATCAACTGGGCTTTTGATAAATATGACACACCACCAGCAGCTTGATGACCACGACGATGTGGAATCAGACAAGTTGTTCTTCTATTGGTATGTACACAGGCTTTCTGTTGTTTTAAAGATTGTTCCTTGAAGTTCATATAAGAACGTAGTATTTTGTTTTTAAATGTAGTAAATCTTTGGTGCCTCACATCAGGGAGTTCGCATTGCATGCCTGCAATGTTTATTTGCACATCAACTGGGCTTTTGATGAATATGACACACCACCAGCAGCTTGATAACCACGACGGTGTGGAATCAGACAAGTAGTTCTTCTATTGGTACGTACTCAGGCTTTCTGGTGTTTTAAAGATTGTTCCTTGAAGTTCATATAAGAATGTAGTATTTTGTTTTTAAATGTAGTAAATCTATGTTGCCTCACATCAGGGAGTTGGCATTGCATGGCTGCAATCTTTATTTGCACATCAACTGGGCTTTTGATAGATATGACACAGCACCAGCAGCTTGATGACTACGACAGTGTGGAATCAGACAAGTTGTTCTTCTATTGGTATGTACATAGGATTTCTGGTGTTTTAAAGATTGTTCCTTGAAGTTCATATAAGAATGTAGTATTTTGTTTTTAAATGTAGTAAATCTTTGTTGCCTCACATCAGGGAGTTCGCATTGCATGGCTGCAATGTTTATTTGCACATCAACTGGGCTTTTGATGAATATGACACACCACCAGCAGCTTGATAACCACGACGGTGTGGAATCAGACAAGTTGGTTCTTCTATTGGTATGTACTCAGGCTTTCTGGTGTTTTAAAGATTGTTCCTTGAAGTTCATATAAGAACATAGTATTTTGTTTTTAAGTGTAGTAAATCTTTGTTGCCTCACATCAGGGTTTTGGCATTGCATGGCTGCAATCTTTATTTGCGCATCAACTGTGCTTTTGATAGATATGACACACCACCAGCAGCTTGATAACCACGACGGTGTGGAATCAGACAAGTTGGTTCTTCTATTGGTATGTACTCAGGCTTTCTGGTGTTTTAAAGATTGTTCCTTGAAGTTCATATAAGAACATAGTACTTTGTTTTTAAATGTAGTAAATCTTTGTTGCCTCACATCAGAGAGTTCGCATTGCATGGCTGCAATGTTTATTTGCACATCAACTGGGCTTTTAATAGATATGACACACCACCAGCAGCTTGATGACCACGACGGTGTGGAATCAGACAAGTTGTTCTTCTATTGGTATGTACTCAGGCTTTCTGGTGTTTTAAAGATTGTTCCTTGAAATTCATATAAGATTGTAATATTTTGTTTTTAAATGTAGTAAATCTTTGTTGCCTCATATCAGGGAGTTCGCATTGCATGGCTGCAATCTTTATTTGCACATCAACTGGGCTTTTGATAAATATGACACACCACCAGCAGCTTGATGACCACGACGATGTGGAATCAGACAAGTTGTTCTTCTATTGGTATGTACACAGGCTTTCTGTTGTTTTAAAGATTGTTCCTTGAAGTTCATATAAGAACGTAGTATTTTGTTTTTAAATGTAGTAAATCTTTGGTGCCTCACATCAGGGAGTTCGCATTGCATGCCTGCAATATTTATTTGCACATCAACTGGGCTTTTCATAGATATGACACACCACCAGCAGCTTGCTGACCACGACGGTGTGGAATCAGACAAGTTGTTCTTCTATTGGTATGTACTCAATCTTTCTGGTGTTTTAAAGATTGTTCCTTGAAGTTCATATCATAACTTAGTATTTTGTTTTTAAATGTAGTAAATCTTAGTTGCTTCACATTAGGGATTTCGCATTGCATGGCTGCAATCTTTATTTGCTCATCAACTGGGCTTTTGATAGATATGACACACCACCAGCAGCTTGATGACCACAACGGTGTGGAATCAGACAAGTTGTTCTTCTATTGGTATGTACTCAGGCTTTCTGGTGTTATAAAGATTGTTCCTTGAAGTTCATATAAGAACATAGTACTTTGTTTTTAAATGTAGTAAATCTTTTTTGCCTCACATCAGGGAGTTCGCATTGCATGGCTGCAATCTTTATTAGCACATCAACTGGGCTTTTGATAGATATGACACACCACCAGCAGCTTGATGACCACGACGGTGTGGAATCAGACAAGTTGTTCTTCTATTGGTATGTACTCAGGCTTTCTGATGTTTTAAAGATTGTTCCTTGAAGTTCATATAAGAACGTAGTATTTTGTTTTTAAATGTAGTAAATCTTTGTTGCCTCACATCAGGGACTTCGCATTGCATGGCCGCAATCTTTATTTGCACATCAACTGGGCTGTAGATAGATATGACACACAACCTGCAGCTTGATGACCACAACGGTGTGGAATCAGACAAGTTGTTCTTCTATTGGTACGTACTCAGGCTTTCTGGTGTTTTAAAGATTGTTCCTTGAAGGTCATATAAGAACATAGTACTTTGTTTTTAAATGTAGTAAATCTTTGTTGCCTCACATCAGGGAGTTCGCATTGCATGGCTGCAATGTTTATTTGCACATCAACTGGGCTTTTGATAGATATGACACAGCACCAGCAGCTTGATGACCACGACGGTGTGGAATCAGACAAGTTGTTCTTGTATTGGTATGTACACAGGATTTCTGGTGTTTTAAAGATTGTTCCTTGAAGTTCATATAAGAATGTAGTATTTTGTTTTTAAATGTAGTAAATCTTTGTTGCCTCACATCAGGGAGTTCGCATTGCATGGCTGCAATGTTTATTTGCATATCAACTGGGCTTTCGATAGATATGACACACCACCAGCAGCTTGATGACCATGACGGTGTGGAATCAGTCAAGTTGTTCTTCTATTGGTATGTACTCAGGCTTTCTGGTGTGTTAAAGATTGTTCCTTGAAGTTCATATCAGAACATAGTACTTTGTTTTTAAATGTAGTAAATCTTTGTTGCCTCACATCAGGGATTTCGCATTGCATGGCTGCAATCTTTATTTGCACATCAACTGGGCTGTAGATAGATATGACACACCACCTGCAGCTTGATGACCACGACGGTGTGCAATCAGACAAGTTGTTCTTCTATTGATACGTACTCAGGCTTTCTGGTGTTTTAAAGATTGTTCCTTGAAGTTCATATAAGAACGTAGTATTTTGTTTTTAAATGTAGTAAATCTATGTTGCCACACATCAGGGAGTTCGCATTGCATGGCTGCAATGTTTATTTGCACATCAACTGGGCTTTTGATAGATATGACACAGCACCAGCAGCTTGATGACCACGACGGTGTGGAATCAGACAAGTTGTTCTTCTATTGGTATGTACATAGGATATCTGGTGTTTTCAAGATTGTTCCTTGAAGTTCATATAAGAATGTAGTATTTTGTTTTTAAATGTAGTAAATCTTTGTTGCCTCACATCAGGGAGTTCGCATTGCATGGCTGCAATCTTTATTTGCACATCAACTGGGCTTTTGATGAATATGACACACCACCAGCAGCTTGATGACCATGACGGTGTGGAATCAGACAAGTTGGTTCTTCTATTGGTATGTACTCAGGCTTTCTGGTGTTTTAAAGATTGTTCCTTGAAGTTCATATAAGAACATAGTATTTTGTTTTTAAGTGTAGTAAATCTTTGTTGCCTCACATCAGGGATTTCGCATTGCATGGCTGCAATCTTTATTTGCACATCAACTGGGCTTTTGATAGATATGACACACCACCAGCAGCTTGATTACCACGATGGTGTGGAATCAGGCAAGTTGTTCTTCTATTGGTATGTACTCAGGCTTTCTGGTGTTTTAAAGGTTGTTCCTTGAATTTAATATAAGAACATAGTACTTTGTTTTTAAATGTGGGAAATCATTGTTGCCTCACATCAGGGAGTTCGCATTGCATGGCTGCAATGTTTATTTGCACATCAATTGGGCTTTTGATAGATATGACACACCACCAGCAGCTTGATGACCACGACGGTGTGGAATCAGACAAGTTGTTCTTCTATTGGTATGTACTCAGGCTTTCTGGTGTTTTAAAGATTGTTCCTTGAAGTTCATATAAGAACATAGTATTTTGTTTTTAAGTGTAGTAAATCTTTGTTGCCTCACATCAGGGATTTCGCATTGCATGGCTGCAATCTTTATTTGCGCATCAACTGGGCTTTTGATAGATATGACACACCACCAGCAGCTTGATGACCGCGATTGTATGGAATCAGACATGTTGTTCTTCTATTAGTATGTACTCCGGCTTTCTGGTGTTTTAAAGATTGTTCCTTGAAGGTCATATAAGAACATAGTACTTTGTTTTTAAATGTAGTAAATCTTTGTTGCCTCACATCAGGTAGTTAAAATTGCATGGCTGCAATCTTTATTTGCACATCAACTGGGCTTTTCATAGATATGACACACCACCAGCAGCTTGATGACCACGACGGTGTGGAATCAGTCAAGTTGTTCTTCTATTGGTATGTACTCAGGCTTTCTGGTGTTTTAAACATTGTTCCTTGAAGTTCATATCAGAATGTAGTATTTTGTTTTTAAATGTAGTAAATTTTTGTTGCCTCACATCAGGGATTTCGCATTGCATTGCTGCAATCTTTATTTGCACATCAACTGGGCTTTTGATAGATATGACACACCACCAGCAGCTTGATGACCACGACGGTGTGGAATCAGACAAGTTGTTCTTCTATTGGTATGTACTCAGGCTTTCTGGTGTTTTAAAGGTTGTTCCTTGAATTTAATATAAGAACATAGTACTTTTTTTTTAAATGTGGGAAATCATTGTTGCCTCACATCAGGGAGTTCGCATTGCATGGCTGCAATGTTTATTTGCACATCAACTGGGCTTTTGATAGATATGACACACCACCAGCAGCTTGATGACCACGACGGTGTGGAATCAGACAAGTTGTTCTTCTATTGGTATGTACTCAGGCTTTCTGGTGTTTTAAAGATTGTTCCTTGAAGTTCATATCAGAATGTAGTATTTTGTTTTTAAATGTAGTAAATCTTTGTTGCCTCACATCAGGGATTTCGCATTGCATGGCTGCAATCTTTATTTGCACATCAACTGGGCTTTTGATAGGTATGACACACCACCAGCAGCTTGATGACCACGACGGTGTGGAATCAGACAAGTTGTTCTTCTATTGGTATGTACTCAGGCTTTCTGGTGTTTTAAAGATTGTTCCTTGAAGTTCATATAAGAACGTAGTATTTTGTTTTTAAATGTAGTAAATCTCTGTTGCCTCACATCAGGGAGTTCGCATTGCATGGCTGCAATGTTTATTTGCACATCAACTGGGCTTTTGATAAATATGACACACCACCAGCAGCTTGATGACCACGACGGTGTGGAATCAGACTAGTTGTTCTTCTATTGGTATGTACTCAGGCTTTCTGGTGTTTTAAAGATTGTTCCTTGAAGTTCATATATGAACATAGTATTTTGTTTTTAATTGTAGTAAATCTTTGTTGCCTCAGATCAGGGATTTTGCATTGCATGACTGCAATCTTTATTGGCGCATCAACTGGGCTTTTGATAGATATGACACACCACCAGCAGCTTGATGACCACGATTGTATGGAATCAGAGAAGTTGTTCTTCTATTTGTATGTACTCCGGCTTTCTGGTGTTTTAAAGATTGTTCCTTGAAGGTCATATAAGAACATAGTACTTTGTTTTTAAATGTAGTAAATCTTTGTTGCCTCACATCAGGTAGTTCACATTGCATGGCTGCAATCTTTATTTGCACATCAACTGGGCTTTTGGTAGATATGACACACCACCAGCAGCTTGATGACCACGACGGTGTGGAATCACACAAGTTGTTCTTCTATTGGTATGTACTCAGGCTTTCTGGTGTTTTAAAGGTTGTTCCTTGAATTTAATATAAGAACATAGTACTTTGTTTTTAAATGTGGGAAATCATTGTTGCCTCACATCAGGGAGTTCGCATTGCATGGCTGCAATGTTTATTTGCACATCAACTGGGCTTTTGATAGATATGACACACCACCAGCAGCTTGATGACCATGACGGTGTGGAATCAGACAAGTTGTTCTTCTATATGTATGTACTCAGGCTTTCTGGTGTTTTAAAGATTGTTCCTTGAAGTTCATATGAGAACGTAGTATTTTGTTTTTAAATGTAGTAAATCTTTGTTGCCTCACAACAGGCTGTTCGCATTGCATGGCTGCAATCTTTATTTGCACATCAACTGGGGTTTTGATAGATATGACACACCACCAGCAGCTTGATGACCACAACGGTGTGGAATCAGACAAGTTGTTCTTCTATTAGTATGTACCCAGGATTTCTGGTGTTTAAAAGATTGTTCCTTGAAGTTCATATGAAAACGTAGTATTTTGTTTTTAAATGTAGTAAATCTTTGTTGCCTCACATCAGGAAGTCCGCATTTCATGGCTGCAATGTTTATTTGCACATCAACTGGGCTTTTGATAGATATGACACACCACCAACAACTTGATAACCACGACGGTGTGGAATCAGACAAGTTGTTCTTCTATTGGTATGTTCTCAGGCTTTCTGGTGTTTTAAAGATTGTTCCTTGAAGTTCATATCAGAATGTAGTATTTTGTTTTTAAATGTAGTAAATCTTTGTTGCCTCACATCAGGGATTTCGCATTGCATGGCTGCAATCTTTATTTGCACATCAACTGGGCTTTTGATAGGTATGTCACACCACCAGCAGCTTGATGACCACAACGGTGTAAAATCAGACAAGTTGTTCTTCTATTGGTATCTACTCAGGCTTTCTGGAGTTTTAAAGATTGTTCCTTGAAGTTTATATAACATCGTAGTATTTTGTTTTTAAATGTAGTAAATCTTTGTTGCCTCACATCAGGGTGTTCGCATTGCATGGCTGCAATGTTTATTTGCACATCAATTGGGCTTTTGATACATATGACACACCACCAGCAGGTTGATGACCATGACGGTGCGGAATCCGACAAGTTGTTCTTCTATTGGTATGTACTCAGGCTTTGTCGTGTTTTGAAGATTGTTCCTTGAAGTTCATATAAGAACGTAGTATTTTGTTTTTAAATGTAGTAAATCTTTGTTGCCTCACCTCAGGGAGTTCGCATTGCATGGCAGTAATCTTTATTTGCGCATCAACTGGGCTTTTGATAGATGTGACACACCACCAGCAGCTTGATGACCACGACGGTGAGGAATCAGACAAGTTGTTCTTCTATTGGTATGTACTCAGGCTTTCTGGTGTTTTAAAGATTGTTCCTTGAAGTTCATATAAGAACGTAGTACTTTGTTTTTAAATGTGGTAAATCTTTGTTGCCTCACATCAGGGAGTTCGCATTGCATGGCTGCAATCTTTATTTGCACATCAACTGGGCTTTTGATAGATATGACACACCACCAGCAGCTTGATGACCACGACGGTGTGAAATCAGACAAGTTGTTCTTCTATTGGTATGTACTCAGGCTTTCTGGTGTTTTAAAGATAGTTCCTTGAAGTTCATATAAGAACGTAGTATTTTGTTTTTAAATGAAGTA
The DNA here is from genome assembly GCF_023897955.1 of Schistocerca gregaria. Lineage (NCBI taxonomy): Eukaryota > Metazoa > Arthropoda > Insecta > Orthoptera > Acrididae > Schistocerca > Schistocerca gregaria. The sequence continues at coordinate 97,488,309 of NC_064929.1, read as the reverse complement.
AATCTTTGTTGCCTCACATCAGTGAGTTCGCATTGCATGGCTGCAATGTTTATTTGCACATCAACTGGACTTTTGATAGATATGACACACCACCAGCAGCTTCATGACCACGATGGTGTGGAATCAGACAAGTTGTTCTTCTATAGGTATGTACTCAGGCTTTCTGGTGTTTTAAAGATTGTTCCTTGAAGTTCATATAAGAACGTAGTATTTTGTTTTTAAATGTAGTAAATCTTTGTTGCCTCACATCAGGGAGTTTGCATTGCATGGCTGTAATGGTTATTTGCACATAAACTGGGCTTTTGATAAATATGACACACCACCAGCAGCTTGATGACCATGACGGTGCGGAATCAGACAAGTTGTTCTTCTATTGGTATGTACTCAGGCTTTGTTGTGTTTTGAAGATTGTTCCCTGAAGTTCATATAAGAACGTAGTATTTTGTTTTTAAATGTAGTAAATCTTTGTTGCCTCACATCAGGGAGTTCGCATTGCATGGCAGTAATCTTTATTTGCGCATCAACTGGGCTTTTGATAGATATGACACACCACCAGCAGCTTGATGACCACGACGGTGAGGAATCAGACAAGTTGTTGTTCTATTGGTATGTACTCAGGCTTTCTAGTTTTTTAAAGATTGTTCCTTGAAGTTCGTATCAGAACGTAGTTATTTGTTTTTAAATGTAGTAACTCTTTGTTGCGTCACATCAGGGATTTCGCATTGCATGGCTGCAATCTTTATTTGCTCATCAACTGGGCTTTTAATAGATATGACACACCACAAGCAGCTTAATGACCACGACGGTGTGGAATCAGACAAGTTGTTCTTCTATTGGTATGTACTCAGGCTTTCTGGTGGTTTAAAGATTGTTCCTTGAAGTTCATATAAGAATATAGTACTTTGTTTTTAAATGTAGTAAATCTTTGTTGCCTCACATCAGGGAGCTCCCATTGCATGGCTGCAATCTTTATTTGCACATCAACTTGGCTTTTGATAGATATGACACACCACCAGCAGCTTGATGACCACGACGGTGTGGAATCGGACAAGTTGTTCTTCTATTGGTATGTACTCAGGCTTACTCGTGTTTTACAGATTGTTCCTTGAAGTTCATATAAGAACGTAGTATTTTGTTTTTAATTGTAGTAAATCTTTGTTGCCTCACATCAAAAGTTCTCATTGCATGGCTGCAATGTTTATTTGCGCATCAACTGGGCTTTTGACAGATATGACACACCACCTGCAGCTTGATGACCACGACGGTGTGGAATCAGACAAGTTGTTCTTCTATTGGTATGTACTCAGGATTTCTTGTGTTTTAAAGATTGTTCCTTGAAGTTCATATCAGAATGTAGTATTTAGTTTTTAAATGTAGTAAATCTTTGTTACCTCACATCAGGGATTTCGCATTGCATGGCTGCAATCTTTATTTGCACATCAACTGGGCTTTTGATAGATATGACACACCACCAGCAGCTTGATGACCACGACGGTGTGGAATCAGACAAGTTGTTCTTCTATTGGTATGTACTCAGGCTTTCTGGTGTTTTAAAGATTGTTCCTTGAAGTTCATATAAGAACGTAGTATTTTGTTTTTAAATGTAGTAAATCTTTGTTGCCTCACATCAGGGAGTTTACATTGCATGGCTGCAATGTTTATTTGCACATCAATTGGGCTTTTGATAGATATGACACACCACCAGCAGCTTGATGACCACAACGGTGTGGAATCGGAGAAGTTGTTCTTCTATTGGTATGTACACATGCTTTCTGGTGTTTTAAAGATTGTTCCTTGAAGTTCATATAAGAACGTAGTATTTTATTTTTAAATGTAGTAAATCTTTGTTGCCTCACATCAGGGAGTTCGCATTGCATGGCTGCAATGTTTATTTGCACATCAACTGGACTTTTGATAAATATGACACACCACCAGCAGCTTGATGACCACGACGGTGTGGAATCAGACAAGTTGTTCTTCTATTGGTATGTACTCAGGCTTTCTGGTGTTTTAAAGATTGTTCCTTGAAGTTCATATAAGAACATTGTACTTTGTTTTTAAATGTAGTAAATCTTTGTTGCCTCACATCAGGGAGATCGCATTGCATGGCTGCAATCTTTATTTGCACATCAACTGGGCTTTTGATAGATATGACACCCCACCAGCAGCTTGATGACCACGACGGTGTGGAATCAGACAAGTTGTTCTTCTATTGGTATGTACTCAGGCTTTCTGGTGTTTTAAAGATTGTTCCTTGAAGTTCATATAAGAACGTAATATTTTGTTTTTAAATGTAGAAAATCTTTGTTTCGTCACATCAGGGAGTTCCCATTGCATGGCTGCAATCATTATTTGCGGATCAACTGGGCTTTTGATAGATATGACACACCAACAGCAGCTTGATGACCACGACAGTGTGGAATCAGATATGTTGTTCTTCTATTGGTATGTACTCCGGCTTTCTGGTGTTTTAAAGATTGTACCTTGAAGTTCATATCAGAACGTAGTATTTTGTTTTTAAATGTAGTAAATCTTTGTTGCCTCACATCAGGGATTTCGCATTGCATGGCTGCAATCTTTATTTGCTCATCAACTGGGCTTTTGATAGATATGGCACACCACCAGCAGCTTGATGACCACGACGGTGTGGAATCAGACAAGTTGTTCTTCTATTGGTATGTACTCAGGCTTTCTGGTGTTTTAAAGATTGTTCCTTGAAGTTCATATAAGAACATAGTACTTTGTTTTTAAATGTAGTAAATCTTTGTTGCCTCACATCAGGGAGATCGCATTGCATGGCTGCAATCTTTATTTGCACATCAACTGGGCTTTTGATAGATATGACACACCACCAGCAGCTTGATGACCACGACGGTGTGAAATCAGACAAGTTGTTCTCCTATTGGGATGTACTCAGGCTTTCTGGTGTTTTAAAGATTGTTCCTTGAAGTTCATATAAGAACGTAGTATTTTGTTTTTAAATGAAGTAAATCTTTGTTGCCTCACATCAGTGAGTTCGCATTGCATGGCTGCAATGTTTATTTGCACATCAACTGGACTTTTGAGAGATATGACACACCACCAGCAGCTTGATGACCACGATGGTGTGGAATCAGACAAGTTGTTCTTCTATAGGTATGTACTCAGGCTTTCTGGTGTTTTAAAGATTGGTCCTTGAAGTTCATATAAGAACGTAGTATTTTATATTTAAATGTAGTAAATCTTTGTTGCCTCACATCAGGGAGTTCGCATTGCATGGCTGCAATGTTTATTTGCACATCAACTGGACTTTTGATAAATATGACACACCACCAGCAGCTTGATGACCACGACGGTGTGGAATCAGACAAGTTGTTCTTCTATTGGTATGTACTCAGGCTTTCTGGTGTTTTAAAGATTGTTCCTTGAAGTTCATTTAAGATCATAGTACTTTGTTTTTAAATGTAGTAAATCTTTGTTGCCTCACATCAGGGAGATCGCATTGCATGGCTGCAATCTTTATTTGCACATCAACTGGACTTTTGATAGATATGACACACCACCAGCAGCTTGATGACCACGACGGTGTGGAGTCAGACAAGTTGTTCTTCTATTGGTATGTACTCAGGCTTTCTGGTGTTTTAAAGATTGTTCCTTTAAGTTCATATAAGAACGTAATATTTTGTTTTTGAATGTAGTAAATCTTTGTTGCCTCACATCAGGGAGTTCGCATTGCATGGCTGCAATCATTATTTGCGGATCAACTGGGCTTTTAATAGATATGACACACCAAAAGCAGCTTGATGACCACGACAGTGTGGAATCAGAATTGTTGTTCTTCTATTGGTATGTACTCCGGCTTTCTGGCGTTTTAAAGATTGTTCCTTGAAGTTCATATCAGAACGTAGTATTTTGTTTTTAAATGTAATAAATCTTTGTTGCCTCACATCAGGGATTTCGCATTGCATGGCTGCAATCTTTATTTGCTCATCAACTGGGCTTTTGATAGATATGACACAGCACCAGCAGCTTGATGACCACGACGGTGTGGAATCAGACAAGTTGTTCTTCTATTGGTATGTACCCAGGCTTTCTGGTGTTTTAAAGATTGTTCCTTGAAGTTCATATAAGAACATAGTACTTTGTTTTTAAATGTAGTAAATCTTTGTTGCCTCACATCAGGGAGATCACATTGCATGGCTGCAATCTTTATTTGCACATCAACTGGGCTTTTGATAGATATGACCCACCACCAGCAGCTTGATGACCACAACGGTGTGGAATCGGACAAGTTGTTCTTCTATTGGTAGGTACACATGCTTTCTGGTGTTTTAAAGATTGTTCCTTGAAGTTCATATAAGAACGTAGTATTTTATTTTTAAATGTATTAAATCTTAGTTGCCTCACATCAGGGAGTTCGCATTGCATGGCTGCAATGTTTATTTGCACATCAACTGGGCTTTTGATAAATATGACACACCACCAGCAGCTTGATGACCACGACGGTGTGGAATCAGACAAGTTGTTCTTCTATTGGTATGTACTCAGGCTTTCTGGTGTTTTAAAGATTGTTCCTTGAAGTTCATATAAGAATGTAGTATTTTGTTTTTACATGTAGTAAATCTTTGTTGCCTCACATCAGGGAGTTCGCATTGCATGGCTGCAATCTTTATTTGCACATCAACTGGGCTTTTGATAGATATGACACACCACCAGCAGCTTGATGACCACGACGGTGTGAAGTCAGACAAGTTGTTCTTCTATTGGTATGTACTCAGGCTTTCTGGTGTTTTAAAAATTGTTCCTTGAAGTTCATATAAGAACGTAATATTTTGTTTTTAAATGTAGTAAATCTTTGTTTCCTCACATCAGGGAGTTCGCATTGCATGGCTGCAATCTTTATTTGCGCATCAACTGGGCTTTTGATAGATATGACACACCAACAGCAGCTTGATGACCACGACGGTGTGGAATCAGACAAGTTGTTCTTCTATTGGTATGTACCCAGGCTTTCTGGTGTTTTAAAGATTGTTCCTTGAAGTTCATATCAGAACGTAGTATTTTGTTTTTAAATGTAGTAAATCTTTGTTGCCTCACATCAGGGATTTCGCATTGCATGGCTGCAATCTTTATTTGCTCATCAACTGGGTTTTGATAGATATGACACACCACCAGCAGCTTGATGAACACGACGGTGTGGAATCAGACAAGTTGTTCTTCTATTGGTATGTACTCAGGCTTTCTGGTGTTTTAAAGATTGTTCCTTGAAGTTCATATAAGAACATAGTACTTTGTTTTTAAATGTAGAAAATCTTTGTTTCGTCACATCAGGGAGTTCCCATTGCATGGCTGCAATCATTATTTGCGGATCAACTGGGCTTTTGATAGATATGACACACCAACAGCAGCTTGATGACCACGACAGTGTGGAATCAGACATGTTGTTCTTCTATTGGTATGTACTCCGGCTTTCTGGTGTTTTAAAGATTGTACCTTGAAGTTCATATCAGAACGTAGTATTTTGTTTTTAAATGTAGTAAATCTTTGTTGCCTCACATCAGGGATTTCGCATTGCATGGCTGCAATCTTTATTTGCTCATCAACTGGGCTTTTGATAGATATGGCACACCACCAGCAGCTTGATGACCACGACGGTGTGGAATCAGACAAGTTGTTCTTCTATTGGTATGTACTCAGGCTTTCTGGTGTTTTAAAGATTGTTCCTTGAAGTTCATATAAGAACATAGTACTTTGTTTTTAAATGTAGTAAATCTTTGTTGCCTCACATCAGGGAGATCGCATTGCATGGCTGCAATCTTTATTTGCACATCAACTGGGCTTTTGATAGATATGACACACCACCAGCAGCTTGATGACCACGACGGTGTGAAATCAGACAAGTTGTTCTTCTATTGGGATGTACTCAGGCTTTCTGGTGTTTTAAAGATTGTTCCTTGAAGTTCATATAAGAACGTAGTATTTTGTTTTTAAATGAAGTAAATCTTTGTTGCCTCACATCAGTGAGTTCGCATTGCATGGCTGCAATGTTTATTTGCACATCAACTGGACTTTTGAGAGATATGACACACCACCAGCAGCTTGATGACCACGATGGTGTGGAATCAGACAAGTTGTTCTTCTATAGGTATGTACTCAGGCTTTCTGGTGTTTTAAAGATTGGTCCTTGAAGTTCATATAAGAACGTAGTATTTTATATTTAAATGTAGTAAATCTTTGTTGCCTCACATCAGGGAGTTCGCATTGCATGGCTGCAATGTTTATTTGCACATCAACTGGACTTTTGATAAATATGACACACCACCAGCAGCTTGATGACCACGACGGTGTGGAATCAGACAAGTTGTTCTTCTATTGGTATGTACTCAGGCTTTCTGGTGTTTTAAAGATTGTTCCTTGAAGTTCATTTAAGATCATAGTACTTTGTTTTTAAATGTAGTAAATCTTTGTTGCCTCACATCAGGGAGATCGCATTGCATGGCTGCAATCTTTATTTGCACATCAACTGGACTTTTGATAGATATGACACACCACCAGCAGCTTGATGACCACGACGGTGTGGAATCAGACAAGTTGTTCTTCTATTGGTATGTACTCAGGCTTTCTGGTGTTTTAAAGATTGTTCCTTTAAGTTCATATAAGAACGTAATATTTTGTTTTTGAATGTAGTAAATCTTTGTTGCCTCACATCAGGGAGTTCGCATTGCATGGCTGCAATCATTATTTGCGGATCAACTGGGCTTTTAATAGATATGACACACCAAAAGCAGCTTGATGACCACGACAGTGTGGAATCAGAATTGTTGTTCTTCTATTGGTATGTACTCCGGCTTTCTGGCGTTTTAAAGATTGTTCCTTGAAGTTCATATCAGAACGTAGTATTTTGTTTTTAAATGTAATAAATCTTTGTTGCCTCACATCAGGGATTTCGCATTGCATGGCTGCAATCTTTATTTGCTCATCAACTGGGCTTTTGATAGATATGACACAGCACCAGCAGCTTGATGACCACGACGGTGTGGAATCAGACAAGTTGTTCTTCTATTGGTATGTACCCAGGCTTTCTGGTGTTTTAAAGATTGTTCCTTGAAGTTCATATAAGAACATAGTACTTTGTTTTTAAATGTAGTAAATCTTTGTTGCCTCACATCAGGGAGATCACATTGCATGGCTGCAATCTTTATTTGCACATCAACTGGGCTTTTGATAGATATGACCCACCACCAGCAGCTTGATGACCACAACGGTGTGGAATCGGACAAGTTGTTCTTCTATTGGTAGGTACACATGCTTTCTGGTGTTTTAAAGATTGTTCCTTGAAGTTCATATAAGAACGTAGTATTTTATTTTTAAATGTATTAAATCTTAGTTGCCTCACATCAGGGAGTTCGCATTGCATGGCTGCAATGTTTATTTGCACATCAACTGGGCTTTTGATAAATATGACACACCACCAGCAGCTTGATGACCACGACGGTGTGGAATCAGACAAGTTGTTCTTCTATTGGTATGTACTCAGGCTTTCTGGTGTTTTAAAGATTGTTCCTTGAAGTTCATATAAGAATGTAGTATTTTGTTTTTACATGTAGTAAATCTTTGTTGCCTCACATCAGGGAGTTCGCATTGCATGGCTGCAATCTTTATTTGCACATCAACTGGGCTTTTGATAGATATGACACACCACCAGCAGCTTGATGACCACGACGGTGTGAAGTCAGACAAGTTGTTCTTCTATTGGTATGTACTCAGGCTTTCTGGTGTTTTAAAAATTGTTCCTTGAAGTTCATATAAGAACGTAATATTTTGTTTTTAAATGTAGTAAATCTTTGTTTCCTCACATCAGGGAGTTCGCATTGCATGGCTGCAATCTTTATTTGCGCATCAACTGGGCTTTTGATAGATATGACACACCAACAGCAGCTTGATGACCACGACGGTGTGGAATCAGACAAGTTGTTCTTCTATTGGTATGTACCCAGGCTTTCTGGTGTTTTAAAGATTGTTCCTTGAAGTTCATTTAAGATCATAGTACTTTGTTTTTAAATGTAGTAAATCTTTGTTGCCTCACATCAGGGAGATCGCATTGCATGGCTGCAATCTTTATTTGCACATCAACTGGACTTTTGATAGATATGACACACCACCAGCAGCTTGATGACCACGACGGTGTGGAGTCAGACAAGTTGTTCTTCTATTGGTATGTACTCAGGCTTTCTGGTGTTTTAAAGATTGTTCCTTTAAGTTCATATAAGAACGTAATATTTTGTTTTTGAATGTAGTAAATCTTTGTTGCCTCACATCAGGGAGATCGCATTGCATGGCTACAATCTTTATTTTCATATCAACTGGGCTTTTGATAGATACGACACACCACCAGCAGCTTGATGACCACGACAGTGTGGAATCAGACAATTTGTTCTTCTATTGGTATGTACTCAGGCTTTCTGGTGTTTTAAAGATTGTTCCTTGAAGTTCATAGAAGAACGTAGTATTTTGTTTTTAAATGTAGTAAATCTTTGTTGCCTCACATCAGGGAGTTCGCATTGCATGGCTGCAATCTTCATTGGCACATCAACTGGGCTTTTGATAGATATGACACACCACCAGCAAGTTGATGACCACGACGTTGTGGAATAAGACAACTTGTTCTTCTATTGGTATGTACTCAGGCTTTCTGGTGTTTTCAAGATTGTTCTTTGAAGTTCATATAAGAACGTAGTGTTTTGTTTTTAAATGTAGTAAATCTTTGTTGCCTCATATCAGGGAGTTAGCATTGCATGGCTGCAATCTTTATTTGCACATCAACTGGGCTGTTGATAGATATGACACACCACCAGCAGCTTGATGACCTCGACGGTGTGCAATCGGACAAGTTGTTCTTCTATTGGTATGTACACAGGCTTTCTGGTGTTTTAAATATTGTTCCTTGAAGTTCGTATAAGAACGTAGTATTTTATTCTTAAATGTGGTAAATCTTTATTGCCTCACATCAGGGATTTCGCATTGCATGGCTGCAATCTTTATTTGCACATCAACTGGGCTTTTGATAGATATGACACACCACCAGCAGTTTGATGACCACGACGGTGTGGAATCAGACAAGTTGTTCTACTATTGGTATGTACACAGGCTTTCGGTGTTTTAAAGATTGTTCCTTGAAGTTCATATAAGAACGTAGTATTTTGTTTTTAAATGTAGTAAATCTTTGTTGCCTCACATCAGGGAGTTCGCATTGCATGGCTGGAATGTTTATTTGCACATCAATTGGGCTTTTGATAGATATGACACAGCACCAGCAGCTTGATGAGCACGACGGTGTGGAATCGGACAAGTTGTTCTTCTATTGGTATGTACATAGGCTTTCTGGTGTTTTAAAGATTGTTCCTTGAAGTTCATATAAGAACTTAGTATTTTGTTTTTAAATGTAGTAAATCTTTGTTGCCGCATATTAGGGAGTTCGCATTGCATGGCTGCAATGTTTATTTGCACATCAACTGGGCTTTTGATAAATATGACACACCACCAGCAGCTTAATGACCACGACAGTGTGGAATCAGACAAGTTGTTCTTCTATTGGTATGTACTCAGGCTTTCTGGTGTTTTAAAGATTGTTCCTTGAAGTTCATATCAGAACGTAGTATTTTGTTTTTAAATGTAGTAAATCTTTGTTGCCTCACATCAGGGATTTCGCATTGCATGGCTGCAATCTTTATTTGCTCATCAACTGGGCTTTTGATAGATATGACACACCACCAGCTGCTTGATGACCACGACGGTGTGGAATCAGACAATTTGTTCTTCTATTGGTATGTACTCAGGCTTTCTGGTGTTTTAAAGATTGTTCCTTGAAGTTCATATAAGAACGTAGTATTTTATTTTTAAATGTAGTAAATCTTAGTTTCCTCACGTCAGGGAGTTCGCATTGCATGGCTGCAATCATTATTTGCGGATCAACTGGGCTTTTGATAGATATGACACACCAACAGCAGCTTGATGACCACGACGGTGTGGAATCAGACAAGTTGTTCTTCTATTGGTATGTACTCAGGCTTTCTGGTGTTTTAAAGATTGTTCCTTGAAGTTCATATAAGATCATAGTACTTTGTTTTTAAATGTAGTAAATCTTTGTTGCCTCACATCAGGGAGATCGCATTGCATGGCTGCAATCTTTATTTGCACATCAACTGGGCTTTTGATAGATATGACACACCAACAGCAGCTTGATGACCACGACGGTGTGGAATCAGACAAGTTGTTCTTCTATTGGTATGTACTCAGGCTTTCTGGTGTTTTAAAGATTGTTCCTTGAAGTTCATATAAGAACGTAATATTTTGTTTTTAAATGTAGTAAATCTTTGTTTCCTCACGTCAGGGAGTTCGCATTGCATGGCTGCAATCATTATTTGCGGATCAACTGGGCTTTTGATAGATATGAACAACAACAGCAGCTTGATGACCACGACAGTGTGGAATCAGACATGTTGTTCTTCTCTTGGTATGTACTCCGGCATTCTGGCGTTTTAAAGATTGTTCCTTGAAGTTCATATCAGAACATAGTATTTTGTTTTTAAATGTAGTAAATCTTTGTTGCCTCACATCAGGGATTTCGCATTGCATGGCTGCAATCTTTATTTGCTCATCAACTGGGCTTTTGATAGATATGACACACCACCAGCAGCTTGATGACCACGACGGTGTGGAATCAGACAAGTTGTTCTTCTATTGGTATGTACTCAGGCTTTCTGGTGTTTTAAAGATTGTTCCTTGAAGTTCATATAAGAACATAGTACTTTGTTTTTAAATGTAGTAAATCTTTGTTGCCTCACATCAGGGAGTTAGCATTGCATGGCTGCAATCTTTATTTGCACATCAACTGGGCTTTTGATAGATATGACACACCACCAGTAGCTTGATGACCACGACGGTGTGGAATCAGACAAGTTGTTCTTCTATTGGTATGTACTCAGGCTTTCTGGTGTTTTAAAGATTGTTCCTTGAAGTTCATATAAGAACGTAGTATTTTGTTTTTAAATGTAGTAAATCTTTGTTGCCTCACATCAGGGAGTTCGCATTGCATGGCTGCAATGTTTATTTGCACATCAATTGGGCTTTTGATAGATATGACACACCACCAGCAGCTTGATGACAACGACGGTGTGGAATCGGACAAGTTGTTCTTCTATTGGTATGTACATAGGCTTTCTGGTGTTTTAAAGATTGTTCCTTGAAGTTCATATAAGAACTTAGTATTTTGTTTTTAAATGTAGTAAATCTTTGTTGCCGCACATCAGGGAGTTCGCATTGCATGGCTGCAATGTTTATTTGCACATAAACTGGGCTTTTGATAAATATGACACACCACCAGCAGCTTGATGACCACGACGGTGTGGAATCAGACAAGTTGTTCTTCTATTGGTATGTACTCAGGCTTTCTGGTGTTTTAAAGATTGTTCCTTGAAGTTCATATCAGAACGTAGTATTTTGTTTTTAAATGTAGTAAATCTTTTTTGCCTCACATCAGGGAGTTCGCATTGCATGGCTGCAATCTTTATTTGCACATCAACTGGGATTCTGATAGATATGACACACCACCAGCAGCATGATGACTATGACGGTGTGGAATCAGACAAGTTGTTCTTCTATTGGTATGTACTCAGGCTTTTTGGTGTTTTAAAGATTGTTCCTTGAAGTTCATATAAGAACATAGTTCTTTGTTTTTAAATGTAGTAAATCTTTGTTGCCTCACATCAGGGAGTTCGCATTGCATGGCTGCAATCTTTATTTGCACATCAACTGGGCTTTAGATAGATATGACCCACCACCAGCAGCTTGATGACCACGACGGTGTGAAATCAGACAAGTTGTTCTTCTATTGGTATGTACTCAGGCTTTCTGGTGTTTTAAAGATTGTTCCTTGAAGTTCATATAAGAACGTAGTATTTTGTTTTTAAATGAAGTAAATCTTTTTTGCCTCACATCAGTGAGTTCGCATTGCATGGCTGCAATCTTTATTTGCACATCAACTGGACTTTTGATAGATATGACACACCACCAGCAGCTTGATGACCACGATGGTGTGGAATCAGACAAGTTGTTCTTCTATAGGTATGTACTCAGGCTCTCTGGTGTTTTAAAGATTGTTCCTTGAAGTTCATATAAGAACGTAGTATTTTGTTTTTAAATGTAGTAAATCTTTGTTGCCTCAGATCAGGGAGTTCGCATTGCATGGCTGCAATGTTTATTTGCACATCAATTGGCTTTTGATAGATATGACACACCACCAGCAGCTTGATGACCACGACAGTGTGGAATCAGACAAGTTGTTCTTCTATTGGTATGTACTCAGGCTTTCTGGTGTTTTAAAGATTGTTCCTTGAAGTTCATATAAGAACGTAGTGTTTTGTTTTTAAATGTAGTAAATCTTTGTTGCCTCACATCAGGGAGTTCGCATTGCATGGCTGCAATGTTTATTTGCACATCAACTGGGCTTTTGATAGATATGACACACCACCAGCAGCTTGATGACCACGACGGTGTGGAATCGGACAAGTTGTTCTTCTATTGGTATGTACACAGGCTTTCTGGTGTTTTAAAGATTGTTCCTTGAAGTTCATATAAGATCGTAGTATTTTATTTTTAAATGTGGTAAATCTTTATTGCCTCACATCAGGTTGTTCGCATTGCATGGCTGCAATCTTTATTTGCACATCAACTGGGCTTTTGATAGATATGACACACCACCAGCAGCTTGATGACCACGACGGTGTGGAATCAGACAAGTTTTTCTTCTATTGGTATGTACTCAGGCTTTCTGGTGTTTTAAAGATTGTTCTTTGAAGTTCATATAGGAACGTAGTATTTTGTTTTTAAATGTAGTAAATCTTTGTTGCCTCACATCAGGGATTTCACATTGCATGGCTGCAATCTTTATTTGCACATCAACTGGGCTTTTGATAGATATGACACACCAGCAGCAGCTTGATGACCACGACGGTGTGGAGTCAGACAAGTTGTTCTTCTATTGGTATGTACACAGGCTTTCGGTGTTTTACAGATTGTTCCTTGAAGTTCATATAAGAACGTAGTATTTGGTTTTTAAATGTAGTAAATCTTTGTTGCCTCACATCAGGGAGTTCGCATTGCATGGCTGCAATGTTTATTTGCACATCAATTGGGTTTTTGATAGATATGACACACCACCAGCAGCTTGATGACCACGATGGTGTGGAATCGGACAAGTTGTTCTTCTATTGGTATGTACATAGGCTCTCTGGTGTTTTAAAGATTGTTCCTTGAAGTTCATATAAGAACTTAGTATTTTGTTTTTAAATGTAGTAAATCTTTGTTGCCGCACATCAGGGAGTTCGCATTGCATGGCTGCAATGTTTATTTGCACATCAACTGGGCTTTTGATAAATATGACACACCACCAGCAGCTTGATGACCACGACGGTGTGGAATCAGACAAGTTGTTCTTCTATTGGTTTGTACTCAGGTTTTCTGGTGTTTTAAAGATTGTTCCTTGAAGTTCATATCAGAACGTAGTATTTTGTTTTTAAATGTAGTAAATCTTTGTTGCCTCACATCAGGGATTTCGCATTGCATGGCTGCCATCTTTATTTGCTCATCAACTGGGCTTTGATAGATATGACACACCACCAGCAGCATGATGACTACGACGGTGTGGAATCAGACAAGTTTTTCTTCTATTGGTATGTACACAGGCTTTCTGGTGTTTTAAAGATTGTTCCTTGAAGTTCATATAAGAACGTAGTATTTTATTTTTAAATGTAGTAAATCTTTGTTGTCTCACATCAGGGAGTTCGCATTGCATTCCTGCAATGTTTATTTGCACATAAACTGGGCTTTTGATAAATATGACACACCACCAGCAGCTTGATGACCACGACGGTGTGGAATCAGACAAGTTGATCTCTTATTGGTATGAACTCCGGCTTTCTGGTGTTTTGAAGATTGTTCCTTGAAGTTTATATAAGAACGTAGTATTTTGTTTTTAAATGTAGTAAATCTTTGTCGCCTCACATCAGGGAGTTCACATTGCATGGCTGCAATCTTTATTTGCACATCAACTGGGCTTTTGATAGATATGACACACCACCAGCAGCTTGGTGACCATGACGATGAGGAATCAGACAAGTTGTTCTTCTATTGGTATGTACTCAGGCTTTCTAGTGTTTTAAAGATTGTTCCTTGAAGTTCATATAAGAACGTAGTATTTTGTTTTTAAATGTAGTAAATCTTTGTTGCCTCACATCAGGGATTTCGCATTGCATGGCTGCAATCTTTATTTGCTCATCAACTGGGCTTTAGATAGATATGACACACCACCAGCAGCATGATGACTACGACGGTGTGGAATCAGACAAGTTGTTCTTCTATTGGTATGTACTCAGGCTTTCTGGTGTTTTCAAGATTGTTCTTTGAAGTTCATATAAGAACGTAGTGTTTTGTTTTTAAATGTAGTAAATCTTTGTTGCCTCACATCAGGGAGTTCGCATTGCATGGCTGCAATCTTTATTTGCACATCAACTGGGCTTTTGATAGATATGACACACCACCAGCTGCTTGATGACCACGACGGTGTGGAATCAGACAAGTTGTTCTTCTATTGGTATATACACAGGCTTTCTGGTGTTTTAAGATTGTTCCTGGAAGTTCATATAAGAACGTAGTATTTTGTTTTTAAATGTAGTAAATCTTTGTTGCCTCACATCAGGGATTTCGCATTGCATGGCCGCAATGTTTATTTGCACATCAACTGGGATTTGATAAATATGACACACCACCAGCAGCTTGATGACCACGACAGTGTGGAATCAGACAAGTTGTTCTTCTATTGGTATGTACTCAGGCTTTCCGGTGTTTTAAAGATTGTTCCTTGAAGTTCATATAAGAACGTAGTATTTTGTTTTTAATTGTAGTAAATCTTTGTTGCCTCACATCAGGGAGTTCGCATTGCATGGCTGCAATCTTTATTTGCACATCAACTGGGCTTTTGATAGATATGACACACCACCAGCAGCTTGATGACCACGACGGTGTGAAATCAGACAAGTTGTTCTTCTATTGGTATGTACTCAGGCTTTCTGGTGTTTTAAAGATTGTTCCTTAAAGTTCATATAAGAACGTAGTATTTTGTTTTTAAATGAAGTAAATCTTTTTTGCCTCACATCAGTGAGTTCGCATTGCATGGCTGCAATGTTTCTTTGCACATCAACTGGACTTTTGATAGATAGGACACACCAGCAGCAGCTTGATGACCACGATGGTGTGGAATCAGACAAGTTGTTCTTCTATAGGTATGTACTCAGGCTCTCTGGTGTTTTAAAGATTGTTCCTTGAAGTTCATATAAGAACTTAGTATTTTGTTTTTAAATGTAGTAAATCTTTGTTGCCTCACATCAGGGAGTTCGCATTGCATGGCTGCAATGTTTATTTGCA
The DNA here is from genome assembly GCF_023897955.1 of Schistocerca gregaria. NCBI lineage: Eukaryota > Metazoa > Arthropoda > Insecta > Orthoptera > Acrididae > Schistocerca > Schistocerca gregaria. The sequence continues at coordinate 97,472,850 of NC_064929.1, read as the reverse complement.
CATCAATTGGCTTTTGATAGATATGACACACCACCAGCAGCTTGATGACCACAACGGTGTGGAATCGTACAAGTTGTTCTTCTATTGGTATGTACACATGCTTTCTGGTGTTTTAAAGATTGTTCCTTGAAGTTCATATAAGAACGTAGTATTTAATTTTTAAATGTAGTAAATCTTTGTTTCCTCACATCAGGGAGTTCGCATTGCATGGCTGCAATCTTTATTTGCGCATCAACTGGGCTTTTGATAGATATGACACACCAACAGCAGCTTGATGACCACGACGGTGTGGAATCAGACAAGTTGTTCTTCTATTGGTATGTACCCAGGCTTTCTGGTGTTTTAAAGATTGTTCCTTGAAGTTCATATCAGAACGTAGTATTTTGTTTTTAAATGTAGTTAATCTTTGTTGCCTCACATCAGGGATTTCGCATTGCATGGCTGCAATCTTTATTTGCTCATCAACTGGGTTTTGTTAGATATGACACACCACCAGCAGCTTGATGAACACGATGGTGTGGAATCAGACAAGTTGTTCTTCTATTGGTATGTACTCAGGCTTTCTGGTGTTTTAAAGATTGTTCCTTGAAGTTCATATAAGAACATAGTACTTTGTTTTTAAATGTAGTAAATCTTAGTTGCCTCACATCAGGGAGATCGCATTGCATGGCAGCAATGTTTATTTGCACATCAACTGGGCTTTTGATAGATATGACACACCACCAGCAGCTTGATGACCACGACAGTGTGGAATCAGACAATTTGTTCTTCTATTGGTATGTACTCAGGCTTTCTGGTGTTTTAAAGATTGTTCCTTGAAGTTCATATAAGAACGTAGTATTTTGTTTTTAAATGTAGTAAATCTTTGTTGCCTCACATCAGGGAGTTCGCATTGCATGGCTGCAATCTTTATTGGCACATCAACTGGGCTTTTGATAGATATGACACACCACCAGCAAGTTGATGACCACGACGTTGTGTAATAAGACAAGTTGTTCTTCTATTGGTATGTACTCAGGCTTTCTGGTGTTTTCAAGATTGTTCTTTGAAGTTCATATAAGAACGTAGTATTTTGTTTTTAAATGTAGTAAATCTTTGTTGCCTCATATCAGGGAGTTAGCATTGCATGGCTGCAATCTTTATTTGCACATCAACTGGGCTGTTGATAGATATGACACACCACCTGCAGCTTGATGACAACGACGGTGAGGAATAAGACAAGTTTTTCTTCTATTGGTATGTACTCAGGCTTTCTGGTGTTTTAAAGATTGTTCCTTGAAGTTCATATAAGAACGTAGTATTTTGTTTTTAAATGTAGTAAATCTTTGTTGCCTCACATCAGGGAGTTCGCATTGCATGGCTGCAATGTTTATTTGCACATCAACTCGGCTTTTGATAGATATGACACACCACCAGCAGCTTGATGACCACGACGGTGTGGAATCGGACAAGTTGTTCTTCTATTGGTATGTACACAGGCTTTCTGGTGTTTTAAAGATTGTTCCTTGAAGTTCATATAAGATCGTAGTAATTTATTTTTAAATGTGGTAAATATTTATCGCCTCACATCAGGTTATTCGCATTGCATGGCTGCAATCTTTATTTGCACATCAACTGGGCTTTTGATAGATATGACACAACACCAGCAGCTTGATGACCACGACGGTGCGGAATCAGACAAGTTGTTCTTCTATTGGTATGTACTCAGGCATTTTGTTTTTTTAAGGATTGTTCCTTGAATTTCTTATAAGAACATAGTATTTTATTTTTAAATGTGGTAAATCTTTGTTGCCACACATCAAGGAAATTGCATTGCATGGCTGCAAATTTTATTTTCCCTTCAACTAGGCTTTTGGTGAATATGCACACCATCAGCAGATTGATGACCATGATGGTGCGGAATCAGACAAGTTGTTCTTCTATTGGTATGTACACAGGCTTTCTGGTGTTTTAAAGATTGTTCCTTGAAGTTCATATAAGAACGTAGTATTTTGTTTTTAAATGTAGTAAATCTTTGTTGCCTCATATCAGGGAGTTCGCATTGGATGGCTGCAATCTTTATTTGCACATCAACTGGGCTTTTGATAGATATGACACACCACCAGCAGGTTGATGACCACGACGGTCTGGAATCAGACAATTTGTTCTTCTATTGGTATGTACTCATGCTTTCTGGTGTTTTAAAGATTGTTCCTTGAAGTTCATATAAGAAAGTAGTATTTTGTTTTTAAATGAAGTAAATCTTTGTTGCCTCACACCAGTGAGTTCGCATTGCATGGCTGCAATGTTTATTTGCACGTCAACTGGACTTTTGATAGATATGACACACCACCAGCAGCTTGATGACCACAACGGTGTGGAATCGGACAAGTTGTTCTTCTATTGGTAGGTACACATGCTTTCTGGTGTTTTAAAGATTGTTCCTTGAAGTTCATATAAGAACGTAGTATTTTATTTTTAAATGTAGTAAATCTTAGTTGCCTCACATCAGGGAGTTCGCATTGCATGGCTGCAATGTTTATTTGCACATCAACTGGGCTTTTGATAAATATGACACACCACCAGCAGCTTGATGACCACGACGGTGTGGAATCAGACAAGTTGTTCTTCTATTGGTATGTACTCAGGCTTTCTGGTGTTTTAAAGATTGTTCCTTGAAGTTCATATAAGAATGTAGTATTTTGTTTTTAAATGTAGTAAATCTTTGTTGCCTCACATCAGGGAGTTCGCATTGCATGGCTGCAATCTTTATTTGCACATCAGCTGGGCTTTTGATAGATATGACACACCACCAGCAGCTTGATGACCACGACGGTGTGAAGTCAGACAAGTTGTTCTTCTATTGGTATGTACTCAGGCTTTCTGGTGTTTTAAAAATTGTTCCTTGAAGTTCATATAAGAACGTAATATTTTGTTTTTAAATGTAGTAAATCTTTGTTTCCTCACATCAGGGAGTTCGCATTGCATGGCTGCAATCTTTATTTGCGCATCAACTGGGCTTTTGATAGATATGACACACCAACAGCAGCTTGATGACCACGACGGTGTGGAATCAGACAAGTTGTTCTTCTATTGGTATGTACCCAGGCTTTCTGGTGTTTTAAAGATTGTTCCTTGAAGTTCATTTCAGAACGTAGTATTTTGTTTTTAAATGTAGTAAATCTTTGTTGCCTCACATCAGGGATTTCGCATTGCATGGCTGCAATCTTTATTTGCTCATCAACTGGGTTTTGATAGATATGACACACCACCAGCAGCTTGATGAACACGACGGTGTGGAATCAGACAAGTTGTTCTTCTATTGGTATGTACTCAGGCTTTCTGGTGTTTTAAAGATTGTTCCTTGAAGTTCATATAAGAACATAGTACTTTGTTTTTAAATGTAGTAAATCTTTGTTGCCTCACATCAGGGAGATCGCATTGCATGGCTGCAATCTTCATTGGCACATCAACTGGGCTTTTGATAGATATGACACACCACCAGCAAGTTGATGACCACGACGTTGTGGAATAAGACAAGTTGTTCTTCTATTGGTATGTACTCAGGCTTTCTGGTGTTTTCAAGATTGTTCTTTGAAGTTCATATAAGAACGTAGTGTTTTGTTTTTAAATGTAGTAAATCTTTGTTGCCTCATATCAGGGAGTTAGCATTGCATGGCTGCAATCTTTATTTGCACATCAACTGGGCTGTTGATAGATATGACACACCACCAGCAGCTTGATGACCACGACGGTGTGGAATCGGACAAGTTGTTCTTCTATTGGTATGTACACAGGCTTTCTGGTGTTTTAAATATTGTTCCTTGAAGTTCGTATAAGAACGTAGTATTTTATTTTTAAATGTGGTAAATCTTTATTGCCTCACATCAGGGATTTCGCATTGCATGGCTGCAATCTTTATTTGCACATCAACTGGGCTTTTGATAGATATGACACACCACCAGCAGTTTGATGACCACGACGGTGTGGAATCAGACAAGTTGTTCTACTATTGGTATGTACACAGGCTTTCGGTGTTTTAAAGATTGTTCCTTGAAGTTCATATAAGAACGTAGTATTTTGTTTTTAAATGTAGTAAATCTTTGTTGCCTCACATCAGGGAGTTCGCATTGCATGGCTGCAATGTTTATTTGCACATCAATTGGGCTTTTGATAGATATGACACAGCACCAGCAGCTTGATGAGCACGACGGTGTGGAATCGGACAAGTTGTTCTTCTATTGGTATGTACATAGGCTTTCTGGTGTTTTAAAGATTGTTCCTTGAAGTTCATATAAGAACTTAGTATTTTGTTTTTAAATGTAGTAAATCTTTGTTGCCGCACATCAGGGAGTTCGCATTGCATGGCTGCAATGTTTATTTGCACATCAACTGGGCTTTTGATAAATATGACACACCACCAGCAGCTTGATGACCACGACAGTGTGGAATCAGACAAGTTGTTCTTCTATTGGTATGTACTCAGGCTTTCTGGTGTTTTAAAGATTGTTCCTTGAAGTTCATATCAGAACGTAGTATTTTGTTTTTAAATGTAGTAAATCTTTGTTGCCTCACATCAGGGATTTCGCATTGCATGGCTGCAATCTTTATTTGCTCATCAACTGGGCTTTTGATAGATATGACACACCACCAGCTGCTTGATGACCAAGACGGTGTGGAATCAGACAATTTGTTCTTCTATTGGTATGTACTCAGGCTTTCTGGTGTTTTAAAGATTGTTCCTTGAAGTTCATATAAGAACGTAGTATTTTATTTTTAAATGTAGTAAATCTTTGTTTCCTCACGTCAGGGAGTTCGCATTGCATGGCTGCAATCATTATTTGCAGATCAACTGGGCTTTTGATAGATATGACACACCAACAGCAGCTTGATGACCACGATGGTGTGGAATCAGACAAGTTGTTCTTCTATTGGTATGTACTCAGGCTTTCTGGTGTTTTAAAGATTGTTCCTTGAAGTTCATATAAGATCATAGTACTTTGTTTTTAAATGTAGTAAATCTTTGTTGCCTCACATCTGGGAGATCGCATTGCATGGCTGCAATCTTTATTTGCACATCAACTGGGCTTTTGATAGATATGACACACCGACAGCAGCTTGATGACCACGACGGTGTGGAATCAGACAAGTTGTTCTTCTATTGGTATGTACTCAGGCTTTCTGGTGTTTTAAAGATTGTTCCTTGAAGTTCATATAAGAACGTAATATTTTGTTTTTAAATGTAGTAAATCTTTGTTTCCTCACGTCAGGGAGTTCGCATTGCATGGCTGCAATCATTATTTGCGGATCAACTGGGCTTTTGATAGATATGACACAACAACAGCAGCTTGATGACCACGACAGTGTGGAATCAGACATGTTGTTCTTCTCTTGGTATGTACTCCGGCATTCTGGCGTTTTAAAGATTGTTCCTTGAAGTTCATATCAGAACATAGTATTTTGTTTTTAAATGTAGTAAATCTTTGTTGCCTCACATCAGGGACTTCGCATTGCATGGCTGCAATCTTTATTTGCTCATCAACTGGGCTTTTGATAGATATGACACACCACTAGCAGCTTGATGACCACGACGGTGTGGAATCAGACAAGTTGTTCTTCTTTTGGTATGTACTCAGGCTTTCTGGTGTTTTAAAGATTGTTCCTTGAAGTTCATATAAGAACATAGTACTTTGTTTTTAAATGTAGTAAATCTTTGTTGCCTCACATCAGGGAGTTAGCATTGCATGGCTGCAATCTTTATTTGCACATCAACTGGGCTTTTGATAGATATGACACACCACCAGTAGCTTGATGACCACGACGGTGTGGAATCAGACAAGTTGTTCTTCTATTGGTATGTACTCAGGCTTTCTGGTGTTTTAAAGATTGTTCCTTGAAGTTCATATAAGAACGTAGTATTTTGTTTTTAAATGTAGTAAATCTTTGTTGCCTCACATCAGGGAGTTCGCATTGCATGGCTGCAATGTTTATTTGCACATCAATTGGGCTTTTGATAGATATGACACACCACCAGCAGCTTGATGACAACGACGGTGTGGAATCGGACAAGTTGTTCTTCTATTGGTATGTACATAGGCTTTCTGGTGTTTTAAAGATTGTTCCTTGACGTTCATATAAGAACTTAGTATTTTGTTTTTAAATGTAGTAAATCTTTGTTGCCGCACATCAGGGAGTTCGCATTGCATGGCTGCAATGTTTATTTGCACATCAACTGGGCTTTTGATAAATATGACACACCACCAGCAGCTTGATGACCACGACGGTGTGGAATCAGACAAGTTGTTCTTCTATTGGTATGTACTCAGGCTTTCTGGTGTTTTAAAGATTGTTCCTTGAAGTTCATATAAGAACATAGTACTTTGTTTTTAAATGTAGTAAATCTTTGTTGCCTCACATCAGGGAGTTAGCATTGCATGGCTGCAATCTTTATTTGCACATCAATTGGCTTTTGATAGATATGACACACCACCAGTAGCTTGATGACCACGACGGTGTGGAATCAGACAAGTTGTTCTTCTATTGGTATGTACTCAGGCTTTCTGGTGTTTTAAAGATTGTTCCTTGAAGTTCATATAAGAACGTAGTATTTTGTTTTTAAATGTAGTAAATCTTTGTTGCCTCACATCAGGGAGTTCGCATTGCATGGCTGCAATGTTTATTTGCACATCAATTGGGCTTTTGATAGATATGACACACCACCAGCAGCTTGATGACAACGACGGTGTGGAATCGGACAAGTTGTTCTTCTATTGGTATGTACATAGGCTTTCTGGTGTTTTAAAGATTGTTCCTTGACGTTCATATAAGAACTTAGTATTTTGTTTTTAAATGTAGTAAATCTTTGTTGCCGCACATCAGGGAGTTCGCATTGCATGGCTGCAATGTTTATTTGCACATCAACTGGGCTTTTGATAAATATGACACACCACCAGCAGCATGATGACTATGACGGTGTGGAATCAGACAAGTTGTTCTTCTATTGGTATGTACTCAGGCTTTTTGGTGTTTTAATGATTGTTCCTTGAAGTTCATATAAGAACATAGATCTTTGTTTTTAAATGTAGTAAATCTTTGTTGCCTCACATCAGGGAGTTCGCATTGCATGGCTGCAATCTTTATTTGCACAACTGGGCTTTTGATAGATATGACCCACCACCAGCAGCTTGATGACCACGACGGTGTGAAATCAGACAAGTTGTTCTTCTATTGGCATGTACTCAGGCTTTCTGGTGTTTTAAAGATTGTTCCTTGAAGTTCATATAAGAACGTAGTATTTTGTTTTTAAATTAAGTAAATCTTTTTTGCCTCACATCAGTGAGTTCGCATTGCATGGCTGCAATGTTTATTTGCACATCAACTGGACTTTTGATAGATATGACACACCACCAGCAGCTTGATGACCACGACAGTGTGGAATCAGACAAGTTGTTCTTCTATTGGTATGTACTCAGGCTTTCTGGTGTTTTAAAGATTGTTCCTTGAAGTTCATATAAGAACGTAGTATTTTGTTTTTAAATGTAGTAAATCTTTGTTGCCTCACATCAGGGAGTTCGCATTGCATGGCTGCAATGTTTATTTGCACATCAATTGGCTTTTGATAGATATGACACACCACCAGCAGCTTGATGACCACAACGGTGTGGAATCGTACAAGTTGTTCTTCTATTGGTATGTGCATAGGCTTTCTGGTGTTTTAAAGATTGTTCCTTGAAGTTCATATAAGAACTTAGTATTTTGTTTTTAAATGTAGTAAATCTTTGTTGCCGCACATCAGGGATTTCGCACTGCATGGCTGCAATGTTTATTTGCACATCAACTGTTCTTTTGATAAATATGACACACCACCAGCAGCTTGATGACCACGACGGTGTGGAATCAGACAAGTTGTTCTTCTATTGGTATGTACTCAGGCTTTCTGGTGTTTTAAAGATTGTTCCTTGAAGTTCATATCAGAACGTAGTATTTTGTTTTTAAATGTAGTAAATCTTTGTTGCCTCACATCAGGGATTTCGCATTGCATGGCTGCAATCTTTATTTGCTCATCAACTGGGCTTTTGATAGATATGACACACCACCAGCTGCTTGATGACCACGACGGTGTGGAATCAGACAATTTGTTCTTCTATTGGTATGTACTCAGGCTTTCTGGTGTTTTAAAGTTTGTTCCTTGAAGTTCATATAAGATGGTAGTATTTTGTTTTTAAATGTAGTAAATTTTGTTGCCTCACATCAGGGAGTTCGCATTGCATGGCTGCAATCATTATTTGCGGATCAACTGGGCTTTTGATAGATATGACACACCAACAGCAGCTTGATGACCACGATGGTGTGGAATCAGACAAGTTGTTCTTCTATTGGTATGTACTCAGGCTTTCTGGTGTTTTAAAGATTGTTCCTTGAAGTTCATATAAGATCATAGTACTTTGTTTTTAAATGTAGTAAATCTATGTTGCCTCACATCAGGGAGATCGCATTGCATGGCTGCAATCTTTATTTGCACATCAACTGGGCTTTTGATAGATATGACACACCAACAGCAGCTTGATGACCACGACGGTGTGGAATCAGACAAGTTGTTATTCTATTGGTATGTACTCAGGCTTTCTGGTGTTTTAAAGATTGTTCCTTGAAGTTCATATAAGAACGTAATATTTTGTTTTTAAATGTAGTAAATCTTTGTTTCCTCACGTCAGGGAGTTCGCATTGCATGGCTGCAATCATTATTTGCGGATCAACTGGGCTTTTGATAGATATGACACAACAACAGCAGCTTGATGACCACGACAGTGTGGAATCAGACATGTTGTTCTTCTCTTGGTATGTACTCCGGCATTCTGGCGTTTTAAAGATTGTTCCTTGAAGTTCATATCAGAACATAGTATTTTGTTTTTAAATGTAGTAAATCTTTGTTGCCTCACATCAGGGACTTCGCATTGCATGGCTGCAATCTTTATTTGCTCATCAACTGGGCTTTTGATAGATATGACACACCACTAGCAGCTTGATGACCACGACGGTGTGGAATCAGACAAGTTGTTCTTCTATTGGTATGTACTCAGGCTTTCTGGTGTTTTAAAGATTGTTCCTTGAAGTTCATATAAGAACATAGTACTTTGTTTTTAAATGTAGTAAATCTTTGTTGCCTCACATCAGGAATTAGCATTGCATGGCTGCAATCTTTAATTGCACATCAACTGGGCTTTTGATAGATATGACACACCACCAGTAGCTTGATGACCACGACGGTGTGGAATCAGACAAGTTGTTCTTCTATTGGTATGTACTCAGGCTTTCTGGTGTTTTAAAGATTGTTCCTTGAAGTTCATATAAGAACGTAGTATTTTGTTTTTAAATGTAGTAAATCTTTGTTGCCTCACATCAGGGAGTTCGCATTGCATGGCTGCAATGTTTATTTGCACATCAATTGGGCTTTTGATAGATATGACACACCACCAGCAGCTTGATGACAACGACGGTGTGGAATCGGACAAGTTGTTCTTCTATTGGTATGTACATAGGCTTTCTGGTGTTTTAAAGATTGTTCCTTGACGTTCATATAAGAACTTAGTATTTTGTTTTTAAATGTAGTAAATCTTTGTTGCCGCACATCAGGGAGTTCGCATTGCATGGCTGCAATGTTTATTTGCACATCAACTGGGCTTTTGATAAATATGACACACCACCAGCAGCTTGATGACCACGACGGTGTGGAATCAGACAAGTTGTTCTTCTATTGGTATGTACTCAGGCTTTCTGGTGTTTTAAAGATTGTTCCTTGAAGTTCATATCAGAACGTAGTATTTTGTTTTTAAATGTAGTAAATCTTTGTTGCCTCACACCAGGGACTTCGCATTGCATGGCTGCAATCTTTATTTGCTCATCAACTGGGCTTTTGATAGATATGACACACCACCAGCAGCATGATGACTATGACGGTGTGGAATCAGACAAGTTGTTCTTCTATTGGTATGTACTCAGGCTTTTTGGTGTTTTAAAGATTGTTCCTTGAAGTTCATATAAGAACATAGATCTTTGTTTTTAAATGTAGTAAATCTTTGTTGCCTCACATCAGGGAGTTCGCATTGCATGACTGCAATCTTTATTTGCACATCAACTGGGCTTTTGATAGATATGACCCACCACCAGCAGCTTGATGACCACGACGGTGTGAAATCAGACAAGTTGTTCTCCTATTGGTATGTACTCAGGCTTTCTGGTGTTTTAAAGATTGTTCCTTGAAGTTCATATAAGAACGTAGTATTTTGTTTTTAAATGTAGTAAATCTTTTTTGCCTCACATCAGTGAGTTCGCATTGCATGGCTGCAATGTTTATTTGCACATCAACTGGACTTTTGATAGATATGACACACCACCAGCAGCTTGATGACCACGATGGTGTGGAATCAGACAGGTTGTTCTTCTATAGGTATGTACTCAGGCTCTCTGGTGTTTTAAAGATTGTTCCTTGAAGTTCATATAAGAACGTAGTATTTTGTTTTTAAATGTAGTAAAACTTTGTTGCCTCACATCAGGGAGTTCGCATTGCATGGCTGCAATGTTTATTTGCACATCAATTGGCTTTTGATAGATATGACACACCACCAGCAGCTTGATGACCACGACAGTGTGGAATCAGACAAGTTGTTCTTCTATTGGTATGTACTCAGGCTTTCTGGTGTTTTAAAGATTGTTCCTTGAAGTTCATATAAGAACGTAGTATTTTGTTTTTAAATGTAGTAAATCTTTGTTGCCTCACATCAGGGAGTTCGCATTGCATGGCTGCAATCTTTATTTGCACATCAACTGGGCTTTTGATAGATATGACCCACCACCAGCAGCTTGATGACCACGACGGTGTGAAATCAGACAAGTTGTTCTTCTATTGGTATGTACTCAGGCTTTCTGGTGTTTTAAAGATTGTTCCTTGAAGTTCATATAAGAACGTAGTATTTTGTTTTTAAATGAAGTAAATCTTTTTTGCCTCACATCAGTGAGTTCGCATTGCATGGCTGCAATGTTTATTTGCACATCAACTGGACTTTTGATAGATATGACACACCACCAGCAGCTTGATGACCACGATGGTGTGGAATCAGACAAGTTGTTCTTCTATAGGTATGTACCCAGGCTCTCTGGTGTTTTAAAGATTGTTCCTTGAAGTTCATATAAGAACGTAGTATTTTGTTTTTAAATGTAGTAAATCTTTGTTGCCTCACATCAGGGAGTTCGCATTGCATGGCTGCAATGTTTATTTGCACATCAATTGGCTTTTGATAGATATGACACACCACCAGCAGCTTGATGACCACAACGGTGTGGAATCGTACAAGTTGTTCTTCTATTGGTATGTGCATAGGCTTTCTGGTGTTTTAAAGATTGTTCCTTGAAGTTCATATAAGAACTTAGTATTTTGTTTTTAAATGTAGTAAATCTTTGTTGCCGCACATCAGGGAGTTCGCACTGCATGGCTGCAATGTTTATTTGCACATCAACTGTTCTTTTGATAAATATGACACACCACCAGCAGCTTGATGACCACGACGGTGTGGAATCAGACAAGTTGTTCTTCTATTGGTATGTACTCAGGCTTTCTGGTGTTTTAAAGATTGTTCCTTGAAGTTCATATCAGAACGTAGTATTTTGTTTTTAAATGTAGTAAATCTTTGTTGCCTCACATCAGGGATTTCGCATTGCATGGCTGCAATCTTTATTTGCTCATCAACTGGGCTTTTGATAGATATGACACACCACCAGCTGCTTGATGACCACGACGGTGTGGAATCAGACAATTTGTTCTTCTATTGGTATGTACTCAGGCTTTTTGGTGTTTTAAAGATTGTTCCTTGAAGTTCATATAAGATGGTAGTATTTTGTTTTTAAATGTAGTAAATTTTGTTGCCTCACATCAGGGAGTTCGCATTGCATGGCTGCAATGTTTATTTGCACATCAACTGGACTTTTGATAGATATGACACACCACCAGCAGCTTGATGACCACGATGGTGTGGAATCAGACAAGTTGTTCTCCTATTGGTATGTACTCAGGCTTTCAGGTGTTTTAAAGATTTTTCCTTGAAGTTCATATCAGAACGTAGTATTTTGTTTTTAAATGTAGTAAATCTTTGTTGCCTCACATCAGGGACTTCGCATTGCATGGCTGCAATGTTTATTTGCACATCAACTGGGCTTTTGATAAATATGACACACCACCAGCAGCTTGATGACCACGACAGTGTGGAATCAGACAAGTTGTTCTTCTATTGGTATGTACTCAGGCTTTCTGGTGTTTTAAAGATTGTTCCTTGAAGTTCATATAAGAACGTAGTATTTTGTTTTTAAATGTAGTAAATCTTTGTTGCCTCATATCAGGGAGTTCGCATTGCATGGCTGCAATCTTTATTTGCACATCAACTGGGCTTTTGATAGATATGACACACCAGCAGCAGCTTGATGACCACGATGGTGTGGAATCATACAAGTTGTTTTTCTATAGGTATGTACTCAGGCTCTCTGGTGTTTTAAAGATTGTTCCTTGAAGTTCATATAAGAACGTAGTATTTTGTTTTTAAATGTAGTAAATCTTTGTTGCCTCACATCAGGGAGTTCGCATTGCATGGCTGCAATGTTTATTTGCACATCAATTGGCTTTTGATAGATATGACACACCACTAGCAGCTTGATGACCACAACGGTGTGGAATCGTACAAGTTGTTCTTCTATTGGTATGTACACATGCTTTCTGGTGTTTTAAAGATTGTTCCTTGAAGTTCATATAAGAACGTAGTATTTAATTTTTAAATGTAGTAAATCTTTGTTGCCTCACATCAGGGAGTTCGCATTGCATGGCTGCAATGTTTATTTGCACATCAACTGGGCTTTTGATAAATATGACACACCACCAGCAGCTTGATGACCACGACGGTGTGGAATCAGACAAGTTGATCTTCTATTGGTATGTACTCAGGCTTTCTGGTGTTTTAAAGATTGTTCCTTGAAGTTCATATCACAACGTAGTATTTTGTTTTTAAATGTAGTAAATCTTTGTTGCCTCACATCAGGGATTTCGCATTGCATGGCTGCAATCTTTATTTGCTCATCAACTGGGTTTTGTTAGATATGACACACCACCAGCAGCTTGATGAACACGATGGTGTGGAATCAGACAAGTTGTTCTTCTATTGGTATGTACTCAGGCTTTCTGGTGTTTTAAAGATTGTTCCTTGAAGTTCATATAAGAACATAGTACTTTGTTTTTAAATGTAGTAAATCTTAGTTGCCTCACATCAGGGAGATCGCATTGCATGGCAGCAATGTTTATTTGCACATCAACTGGGCTTTTGATAGATATGACACACCACCAGCAGCTTGATGACCACGACAGTGCGGAATCAGACAATTTGTTCTTCTATTGGTATGTACTCAGGCTTTCTGGTGTTTTAAAGATTGTTCCTTGAAGTTCATATAAGAACGTAGTATTTTGTTTTTAAATGTAGTAAATCTTTGTTGCCTCACATCAGGGAGTTCGCATTGCATGGCTGCAATCTTTATTTTCACATCAACTGGGCTTTTGATAGATATGACGCACCACCAGCAAGTTGATGACCACGACGTTGTGTAATAAGACAAGTTGTTCTTCTATTGGTATGTACTTAGGCTTTCTGGTGTTTTCAAGATTGTTCTTTGAAGTTCATATAAGAACGTAGTGTTTTGTTTTTAAATGTAGTAAATCTTTGTTGCCTCATATCAGGGAGTTAGCATTGCATGGCTGCAATCTCTATTTGCACATCAACTGGGCTGTCGATAGATATGACACACCACCTGCAGCTTGATGACAACGACGGTGAGGAATAAGACAAGTTGTTCTTCTATTGGTATGTACTCAGGCTTTCTGGTGTTTTAAAGATTGTTCCTTGAAGTTCATATAAGAACGTAGTATTTAGTTTTTAAATGTAGTAAATCTTTGTTGCCTCACATCAGGGAGTTCGCATTGCATGGCTGCAATGTTTATTTGCACATCAACTGGGCTTTTGATAGATATGACACACCACCAGCAGCTTGATGACCACGACGGTGTGGAATCGGACAAGTTGTTCTTCTATTGGTATGTACACAGGCTTTCTGGTGTTTTAAAGATTGTTCCTTGAAGTTCATATAAGATCGTAGTATTTTATTTTTAAATGTGGTAAATCTTTATTGCCTCACATCAGGTTGTTCGCATTGCATGGCTGCAATCTTTATTTGCACATCAACTGGGCTTTTGATAGATATGACACACCACCAGCAGCTTGATGACCACGACGGTGTGGAATCAGACAAGTTTTTCTTCTATTGGTATGTACTCAGGCTTTCTGGTGTTTTAAAGATTGTTCTTTGAAGTTCATATAGGAACGTAGTATTTTGTTTTTAAATGTAGTAAATCTTTGTTGCCCCACATCAGGGATTTCGCATTGCATGGCTGCAATCTTTATTTGCACATCAACTGGGCTTTTGATAGATATGACACACCAGCAGCAGCTTGATGACCACGACGGTGTGGAATCGGACAAGTTGTTCTTCTATTGGTATGTACACAGGCTTTCGGTGTTTTAAAGATTGTTCCTTGAAGTTCATATAAGAACGTAGTATTTTGTTTTTAAATGTAGTAAATCCTTGTTGCCTCACATCAGCGAGTTCGCATTGCATGGCTGCAATGTTTATTTGCACATCAATTGGGTTTTTGATAGATATGACACACCACCAGCAGCTTGATGACCACGACGGTGTGGAATCGGACAAGTTGTTCTTCTATTGGTATGTACATAGGCTCTCTGGTGTTTTAAAGATTGTTCCTTGAAGTTAATATAAGAACTTAGTATTTTGTTTTTAAATGTAGTAAATCTTTGTTGCCGCACATCAGGGAGTTCGCATTGCATGGCTGCAATGTTTATTTGCACATCAACTGGGCTTTTGATAAATATGACACACCACCAGCAGCTTGATGACCACGACGGTGTGGAATCAGACAAGTTGTTCTTCTATTGGTTTGTTCTCAGGTTTTCTGGTGTTTTAAAGATTGTTCCTTGAAGTTCATATCAGAACGTAGTATTTTGTTTTTAAATGTAGTAAATCTTTGTTGCCTCACATCAGGGATTTCGCATTGCATGGCTGCAATCTTTATTTGCTCATCAACTGGGCTTTGGTAGATATGACACACCACCAGCTGCTTGATGACCACGACGGTGTGGAATCAGACAAGTTGTTCTTCTATTGGTATGTACACAGGCTTTCTGGTGTTTTAAAGATTGTTCCTGGAAGTTCACATAAGAACGTAGTATTTTGTTTTTAAATGTAGTAAATCTTTGTTGCCTCACCACAGGGAGATCGCATTGCATGGCTGCAATTTTTATTGGCACATCAACTGGGCTTTTGATAGATATGACACACCACCAGCAGGTTGATGACCACGATGTTGTGGAATAAGACAAGTTGTTCTTCTATTGGTATGTACTCAGGCTTTCTGTTGTTTTAAAGATTGTTCTTTGAAGTTCATATAAGAACGTAGTATTTTGTTTTTAAATGTAGTAAATCTTTGTTGCCTCACATCAGGGATTTCGCATTGCATGGCTGCAATGTTTATTTGCACATCAACTGGGATTTGATAAATATGACACACCACCAGCAGCTTGATGACCACGACAGTGTGGAATCAGACAAGTTGTTCTTCTATTGGTATGTACTCAGGCTTTCTGGTGTATTAAAGATTGTTCCTTGAAGTTCATATAAGAACGTAGTATTTTGTTTTTAAATGTAGTAAATCTTAGTTGCCTCACATCAGGGAGTTCGCATTGCATGGCTGCAATCTTTATTTGCACATCAACTGGGCTTTTGATAGATATGACACACCACCAGCAGCTTGATGACCACGACGGTGTGAAATCAGACAAGTTGTTCTTCATTTGGTATGTACTCAGGCTTTCTGGTGTTTTAAAGATTGTTCCTTGAAGTTCATATAAGAACGTAGTATTTTGTTTTTAAATGAAGTAAATCTTTTTTGCCTCACATCAGTGAGTTCGCATTGCATGGCTGCAATGTTTATTTGCACATCAACTGGACTTTTGATAGATATGACACACCAGCAGCAGCTTGATGACCACGATGGTGTGGAATCAGACAAGTTGTTCTTCTATAGGTATGTACTCAGGCTCTCTGGTGTTTTAAAGATTGTTCCTTGAAGTTCATATAAGAACGTAGTATTTTGTTTTTAAATGTAGTAAATCTTTGTTGCCTCACATCAGGGAGTTCGCATTGCATGGCTGCAATGTTTATTTGCACATCAATTGGCTTTTGATAGATATGACACACCACCAGCAGCTTGATGACCACAACGGTGTGGAATCGTACAAGTTGTTCTTCTATTGGTATGTACACATGCTTTCTGGTGTTTTAAAGATTGTTCCTTGAAGTTCATATAAGAACGTAGTATTTAATTTTTAAATGTAGTAAATCTTTGTTTCCTCACATCAGGGAGTTCGCATTGCATGGCTGCAATCTTTATTTGCGCATCAACTGGGCTTTTGATAGATATGACACACCAACAGCAGCTTGATGACCACGACGGTGTGGAATCAGACAAGTTGTTCTTCTATTGGTATGTACCCAGGCTTTCTGGTGTTTTAAAGATTGTTCCTTGAAGTTCATATCAGAACGTAGTATTTTGTTTTTAAATGTAGTAAATCTTTGTTGCCTCACATCAGGGATTTCGCATTGCATGGCTGCAATCTTTATTTGCTCATCAACTGGGTTTTGTTAGATATGACACACCACCAGCAGCTTGATGAACACGATGGTGTGGAATCAGACAAGTTGTTCTTCTATTGGTATGTACTCAGGCTTTCTGGTGTTTTAAAGATTGTTCCTTGAAGTTCATATAAGAACATAGTACTTTGTTTTTAAATGTAGTAAATCTTAGTTGCCTCACATCAGGGAGATCGCATTGCATGGCAGCAATGTTTATTTGCACATCAACTGGGCTTTTGATAGATATGACACACCACCAGCAGCTTGATGACCACGACAGTGTGGAATCAGACAATTTGTTCTTCTATTGGTATGTACTCAGGCTTTCTGGTGTTTTAAAGATTGTTCCTTGAAGTTCATATAAGAACGTAGTATTTTGTTTTTAAATGTAGTAAATCTTTGTTGCCTCACATCAGGGAGTTCGCATTGCATGGCTGCAATCTTTATTGGCACATCAACTGGGCTTTTGATAGATATGACACACCACCAGCAAGTTGATGACCACGACGTTGTGTAATAAGACAAGTTGTTCTTCTATTGGTATGTACTCAGGCTTTCTGGTGTTTTCAAGATTGTTCTTTGAAGTTCATATAAGAACGTAGTATTTTGTTTTTAAATGTAGTAAATCTTTGTTGCCTCATATCAGGGAGTTAGCATTGCATGGCTGCAATCTTTATTTGCACATCAACTGGGCTGTTGATAGATATGACACACCACCTGCAGCTTGATGACAACGACGGTGAGGAATAAGACAAGTTGTTCTTCTATTGGTATGTACTCAGGCTTTCTGGTGTTTTAAAGATTGTTCCTTGAAGTTCATATAAGAACGTAGTATTTAGTTTTTAAATGTAGTAAATCTTTGTTGCCTCACATCAGGGAGTTCGCATTGCATGGCTGCAATATTTATTTGCACATCAACTGGGCTTTTGATAGATATGACACACCACCAGCAGCTTGATGACCACGACGGTTTGGAATCGGACAAGTTGTTCTTCTATTGGTATGTACACAGGCTTTCTGGTGTTTTAAAGATTGTTCCTTGAAGTTCATATAAGATCGTAGTAATTTATTTTTAAATGTGGTAAATCTTTATCGCCTCACATCAGGTTGTTCGCATTGCATGGCTGCAATCTTTATTTGCACATCAACTGGGCTTGTGATAGATATGACACACCACCAGCAGCTTGATGACCACGACGGTGTGGAATCAGACAAGTTTTTCTTCTATTGGTATGTAATCAGGCTTTCTGGTGTTTTAAAGATTGTTCTTTGAAGTTCATATAGGAACGTAGTATTTTGTTTTTAAATGTAGTAAATCTTTGTTGCCTCACATCAAGGATTTTGCATTGCATGTCTGCAATCTTTATTTGCACATCAACTGGGCTTTTGATAGATATGACACACCACCAGCAGCTTGATGACCACGACGGTGTGGAATCAGACAAGTTGTTCTTCTATTGGTATGTACACAGGCTTTCGGTGTTTTAAAGATTGTTCCTTGAAGTTCATATAAGAACGTAGTATTTTGTTTTTAAATGTAGTAAATCTTTGTTGCCTCACATCAGGGATTTCGCATTGCATGGCTGCAATCTTTATTTGCTCATCAACTGGGCTTTGATAGATATGACACACCACCAGCTGCTTGATGACCACGACGGTGTGGAATCAGACAAGTTGTTCTTCTATTGGTTTGTACTCAGGTTTTCTGGTGTTTTAAAGATTGTTCCTTGAAGTTCATATCAGAACGTAGTATTTTGTTTTTAAATGTAGTAAATCTTTGTTGCCTCACATCAGGGATTTCGCATTGCATGGCTGCAATCTTTATTTGCTCATCAACTGGGCTTTGATAGATATGACACACCACCAGCTGCTTGATGACCACGACGGTGTGGAATCAGACAATTTGTTCTTCTATTGGTATGTACTCAGGCTTTCTGGTGTTTTACAGATTGTTCCTTGAAGTTCATATAAGATCGTAGTATTTTGTTTTTAAATGTAGTAAATTTTGTTGCCTCACATCAGGGAGTTCGCATTGCATGGCTGCAATCTTTATTTGCACATCAACTGGGCTTTTGATAGATATGACACACCACCAGCAGGTTGATGACTACGACATTGTGGAATAAGACAAGTTGTTCTTCTATTGGTATGTACTCAGGCTTTCTGGTGTTTTAAAGATGGTTCCTTGAAGTTCATATAAGAACGTAGTGTTTTGTTTTTAAATGTAGTAAACCTTTGTTGCCTCATATCAGGGAGTTCGCATTGCATGGCTGCAATCTTTATTTGCACATCAACTGGGCTGTTGATAGATATGACACACCACCAGCAGCTTGATGACCACGACGGTGTGGAATCGGACAAGTTGTTCTTCTATTGGTATGTACTCAGGCTTTCTGGTGTTTTAAAGATTGTTCCTTGAAGGTCATATAAGAACGTAGTAATTTTGTTTTTAAATATAGTAAATCTTTGTTGCCTCACATCAGGGAGTACGCATTGCATGGCTGCAATCTTTATTGGCACATCAACTGGGCTTTTGATAGATATGACACACCACCAGCAGCTTGATGACCACGACGTTGTGGAATAAGACAAGTTGTTCCTCTATTGGTATGTACTCAGGCTTTCTGGTGTTTTAAAGATTGTTCCTTGAAGTTCATATAAGAACATAGTACTTTGTTTTTAAATGTAGTAAATCTTTGTTGCCTCACATCAGGGAGATCGCATTGCATGGCTGCAATCTTTATTTGCTCATCAACTGGGCTTTTGATACATATGAAACACCACCAGCAGCATGATGACTACGACGGTGAGGAATCAGACAAGTTTTTCTTCTATTGGTATGTACACAGGCTTTCTGGTGTTTTAAAGATTGTTCCTTGAAGTTCATATAAGAACGTAGTATTTTATTTTCAAATGTAGTAAATCTTTGTTGTCTCACATCAGGGAGTTCGCATTGCATTCCTGCAATGTTTATTTGCACATAAACTGGGCTTTTGATAAATATGACACACCACCAGCAGCTTGATGACCACGACGGTGTGGAATCAGACAAGTTGATCTCTTATTGGTATGAACTCCGGCTTTCTGGTGTTTTGAAGATTGTTCCTTGAAGTTTATATAAGAACGTAGTATTTTGTTTTTAAATGTAGTAAATCTTTGTCGCCTCACATCAGGGAGTTCACATTGCATGGCTGCAATCTTTATTTGCACATCAACTGGGCTTTTGATAGATATGACACACCACCAGCAGCTTGGTGACCACGACGGTGTGGAATCAGACAAGTTGTTCTTCTATTGGTATGTACTCAGGCTTTCTAGTGTTTTAAAGATTGTTCCTTGAAGTTCATATCAGAACGTAGTATTTTGTTTTTAAATGTAGTAAATCTTTGTTGCCTCACATCAGGGATTTCGCATTGCATGGCTGCAATCTTTATTTGCTCATCAACTGGGCTTTAGATAGATATGACACACCACCAGCAGGTTGATGACTACGACGGTGTGGAATCAGACAAGTTGTTCTTCTATTGGTATGTACTCAGGCTTTCTGGTGTTTTAAAGATTGTTATTTGAAGTTCATATAGGAACATAGTACTTTGATTTTAAATGTAGTAAATCTTTGTTGCCTCACATCAGGGAGTTCGCATTGCATGGCTGCAATCTTTATTTGCACATCAACAGGGCTTTTGATAGATATGACACACCACCAGCAGGTTGATGACCACGACGGTGTGGAATCAGACAAGTTGTTCTTCTATTGGTATGTACACAGGCTTTCTGGTGTTTTAAAGATTGTTCCTTGAAGTTCATATAAGAACGTAGTATTTTGTTTTTAAATGTAGTAAATCTTTGTTGCCTCACCACAGGGAGATCGCATTGCATGGCTGCAATTTTTATTGGCACATCAACTGGGCTTTTGATAGATATGACATCTCACCAGCAGGTTGATGACCACGATGTTGTGGAATAAGACAAGTTGTTCTTCTATTGGTATGTACTCAGGCTTTCTGGTGTTTTAAAGATTGTTCTTTGAAGTTCATATAAGAACGTAGTATTTTGTTTTTAAATGTAGTAAATCTTTGTTGCCTCACATCAGCGAGTTCGCATCGCATGGCTGCAGTCTTTATTTGCACATCAACTAGGCTTTTGATAGATATGACACACCACCAGCAGCTTGATGACCACCACGGTGTGGAATCAGACAAGTTGTTCTTCTATTGGTATGTACTCAGGATTTTGTTTTTTTTAAGGATTGGTCCTTGAAGTTCTTATATGAACATAGTATTTTATTTTTAAATGTGGTAAATCTTTGTTGCCTCACATCAAGGAGTTCGCATTGCATGGCTGCAAATTTTATTTTCCCTTCAACTAGGCTTTTGGTGAATAAGCACACCATCAGCAGATTGATGACAATGATGGTGCGGAATCAGACAAGTTGTTCTTCTATTGGTATGTACACAGGCTTTCTGGTGTTTTAAAGATTGTTCCTTGAAGTTCATATAAGAACGTAGTATTTTATTTTTAAATGTAGTAAATATTTGTTGCCTCACATCAGGGAGTTCGCATTGCATTCCTGCAATGTTTATTTGACATCAACTGGGCTTTTGATAGATATGACACACCACTTGCAGCTTGATGACCACGACGGTGTGGAATCAGACAAGTTGTTCTTCTATTGGTATGTACTCAGGCTCTCTGGTGTTTTAAAGATTGTTCCTTGAAGGTCATATAAGAACGTAGAATTTTGTTTTTAAATGTAGTAAATCTTTGTTGCCTCACATCAGGGAGTTCGCATTGCATTCCTGCAATGTTTATTTGCACATAAACTGGGCTGTTGATAAATATGACACACCACCAGCAGCTTGATGACCACGATGGTGTGGAATCAGACAAGTTGTTCTCCTATTGGTATGTACTCAGGCTTTCTGGTGTTTTGAAGATTGTTCCTTGAAGTTTATATAAGAGCGTAGTATTTTGTTTTTAAATGTGGTAAATCTTTGTTGCCTCACATCAGGGGGTTCGCATTGCATGGGTGCAATCTTTATTAGCACATCAACTGGGCTTTTGATAGATATGACACATCACCAGCAGCTTGATGACCACGATGGTGTGGAATCAGACAAGTTGTTCTTCTATAGGTATATACTCAGGCTTTCTGGTGTTTTAAAGATTGTTCCTTGAAGTTAATATAAGAACGTAGTATTTTGTTTTTAAATGTAGTAAATTTTTGTTGCCTCACATCAGGGATTTCGCATTGCATGGCTGCAATCTTTATTTGCACATCAACTGGGCTTTTGATAGATATGACACACCACCAGCAGGTTGATGACCACGACGGTGTGGAATCAGACAAGTTGTTCTTCTATTGGTATGTACACAGGCTTTCTGGTGTTTTAAAGATTGTTCCTTGAAGTTCATATAAGAACGTAGTATTTTGTTTTTAAATGTAGTAAATCTTTGTTGCCTCACATCAGGGATTTCGCATTGCATGGCTGCAATCTTTATTTGCACATCAACTGGGCTTTTGATAGATATGACACACCACCAGCAGGTTGATGACCACGACGGTGTGGAATCAGACAAGTTGTTCTTCTATTGGTATGTACACAGGCTTTCTGGTGTTTTAAAGATTGTTCCTTGAAGTTCATATAAGAACGTAGTATTTTGTTTTTAAATGTAGTAAATCTTTGTTGCCTCATATCAGGGAGTTAGCATTGCATGGCTGCAATCTTTATTTGCACATCAACTGGGCTGTTGATAGATATGACACACCACCTGCAGCTTGATGACAACGACGGTGTGGAATAAGACAAGTTGTTCTTCTATTGGTATGTACTCAGGCTTTCTGGTGTTTTAAAGATTGTTCCTTGAAGTTCATATAAGAATGTAGTATTTAGTTTTTAAATGTAGTAAATCTTTGTTGCCTCACATCAGGGAGTTCGCATTGCATGGCTGCAATGTTTATTTGCACATCAACTGGGCTTTTGATAGATATGACACACCACCAGCAGCTTGATGACCACGACGGTGTGGAATCGGACAAGTTGTTCTTCTATTGGTATGTACACAGGCTTTCTGGTGTTTTAAAGATTGTTCCTTGAAGTTCATATAAGATCGTAGTATTTTATTTTTAAATGTGGTAAATCTTTATCGCCTCACATCAGGTTGTTCGCATTGCATGGCTGCAATCTTTATTTGCACATCAACTGGGCTTTTGATAGATATGACACACCACCAGCAGCTTGATGACCACGACGGTGTGGAATCACACAAGTTTTTCTTCTATTGGTATGTACTCAGGCTTTCTGGTGTTTTAAAGATTGTTCTTTGAAGTTCATATAGGAACGTAGTATTTTGTTTTTAAATGTAGTAAATCTTTGTTGCCTCACATCAAGGATTTCGCATTGCATGTCTGCAATCTTTATTTGCACATCAACTGGGCTTTTGATAGATATGACACACCACCAGCAGCTTGATGACCACGACGGTGTGGAATCAGACAAGTTGTTCTTCTATTGGTATGTACACAGGCTTTCGGTGTTTTAAAGATTGTTCCTTGAAGTTCATATAAGAACGTAGTATTTTGTTTTTAAATGTAGTAAATCTTTGTTGCCTCACATCAGGGAGTTCGCATTGCATGGCTGCAATGTTTATTTGCACATCAATTGGGTTTTTGATAGATATGACACACCACCAGCAGCTTGATGACCACGACGGTGTGGAATCGGACAAGTTGTTCTTCTATTGGTATGTACATAGGCTCTCTGGTGTTTTAAAGATTGTTCCTTGAAGTTCATATAAGAACTTAGTATTTTGTTTTTAAATGTAGTAAATCTTTGTTGCCGCACATCAGGGAGTTCGCATTGCATGGCTGCAATGTTTATTTGCACATCAACTGGGCTTTTGATAAATATGACACACCACCAGCAGCTTGATGACCACGACGGTGTAGAATCAGACAAGTTGTTCTTCTATTGGTTTGTACTCAGGTTTTCTGGTGTTTTAAAGATTGTTCCTTGAAGTTTATATCAGAACGTAGTATTTTGTTTTTAAATGTAGTAATTCTTTGTTGCCTCACATCAGGGATTTCGCATTGCATGGCTGCAATCTTTATTTGCTCATCAACTGGGCTTTGATAGATATGACACACCACCAGCTGCTTGATGACCACGACGGTGTGGAATCAGACAATTTGTTCTTCTATTGGTATGTACTCAGGCTTTCTGGTGTTTTACAGATTGTTCCTTGAAGTTCATATAAGATCGTAGTATTTTGTTTTTAAATGTAGTAAATTTTGTTGCCTCACATCAGGGAGTTCGCATTGCATGGCTGCAATCTTTATTTGCACATCAACTGGGCTTTTGATAGATATGACACACCACCAGCAGGTTGATGACCACGACATTGTGGAATAAGACAAGTTGTTCTTCTATTGGTATGTACTCAGGCTTTCTGGTGTTTTAAAGATTGTTCCTTGAAGGTCATATAAGAACGTAGTATTTTGTTTTTAAATGTAGTAAATCTTTGTTGCCTCACATCAGGGAGTACGCATTGCATGGCTGCAATCTTTATTGGCACATCAACTGGGCTTTTGATAGATATGACACACCACCAGCAGCTTGATGACCACGACGTTGTGGAATAAGACAAGTTGTTCCTCTATTGGTATGTACTCAGGCTTTCTGGTGTTTTAAAGATTGTTCCTTGAAGTTCATATAAGAACATAGTACTTTGTTTTTAAATGTAGTAAATCTTTGTTGCCTCACATCAGGGAGATCGCATTGCATGGCTGCAATCTTTATTTGCTCATCAACTGGGCTTTTGATAGATATGACACACCACCAGCAGCATGATGACTACGACGGTGTGGAATCAGACAAGTTTTTCTTCTATTGGTATGTACACAGGCTTTCTGGTGTTTTAAAGATTGTTCCTTGAAGTTCCTATAAGAACGTAGTTTTTATTTTTAAATGTAGTAAATCTTTGTTGTCTCACATCAGGGAGATCGCATTGCATTCCTGCAATGTTTATTTGCACATAAACTGGGCTTTTGATAAATATGACACACCACCAGCAGCTTGATGACCACGACGGTGTGGAATCAGACAAGTTGATCTCTTATTGGTATGAACTCCGGCTTTCTGTTGTTTTGAAGATTGTTCCTTGAAGTTTATATAAGAACGTAGTATTTTGTTTTTAAATGTAGTAAATCTTTGTCGCCTCACATCAGGGATTTCGCATTGCATGGCTGCAATCTTTATTTGCTCATCAACTGGGCTTTAGATAGATATGACACACCACCAGCAGCATGATGACTACGACGGTGTGGAATCAGACAAGTTGTTCTTCTATTGGTATGTACTCAGGCTTTCTGGTGTTTTAAAGATTGTTATTTGAAGTTCATATAAGAACATAGTACTTTGTTTTTAAATGTAGTAAATCTTTGTTGCCTCACATCAGGGAGTTCGCATTGCATGGCTGCAATCTTTATTTGCACATCAACTGGGCTTTTGATAGATATGACACACCACCAGCAGGTTGATGACCACGACGGTGTGGAATCAGACAAGTTGTTCTTCTATTGGTATGTACACAGGCTTTCTGGTGTTTTAAAGATTGTTCCTTGAAGTTCATATAAGAACGTAGTATTTTGTTTTTAAATGTAGTAAATCTTTGTTGCCTCACCACAGGGAGATCGCATTGCATGGCTGCAATTTTTATTGGCACATCAACTGGGCTTTTGATAGATATGACATCTCACCAGCAGGTTGATGACCACGATGTTGTGGAATAAGACAAGTTGTTCTTCTATTGGTATGTACTCAGGCTTTCTGGTGTTTTAAAGATTGTTCTTTGAAGTTCATATAAGAACGTAGTATTTTGTTTTTAAATGTAGTAAATCTTTGTTGCCTCACATCAGCGAGTTCGCATCGCATGGCTGCAGTCTTTATTTGCACATCAACTAGGCCTTTGATAGATATGACACACCACCAGCAGCTTGATGACCACGACGGTGTGGAATCAGACAAGTTGTTCTTCTATTGGTATGTACTCAGGATTTTGTTTTTTTTATGGATTGTTCCTTGAAGTTCATATCAGAACGTTGTATTTTGTTTTTGAATGTAGTAAATCTTTGTTGCCTCACATCAGGGATTTCGCATTGCATGGCTGCAATCTTTATTTGCACATCAACTGGGCTTTTGATAGATATGACACACCACCAGCAGAGTGATGACCACGACGGTGTGGAATCAGACAAGTTGTTCTTCTATTGGTATGTACACAGGCTTTCTGGTGTTTTAAAGATTGTTCCTTGAAGTTCATATAAGAACGTAGTATTTTGTTTTTAAATGTAGTAAATCTTTGTTGCCTCATATCAGGGAGTTAGCATTGCATGGCTGCAATCTTTATTTGCACATCAACTGGGCTGTTGATAGATATAACACACCACCTGCAGCTTGATGACCACGACGGTGTGGAATAAGAGAAGTTGTTCTTCTATTGGTATGTACTCAGGCTTTCTGGTGTTTTAAAGATTGTTCCTTTAAGTTCATATAAGAACATAGTACTTTGTTTTTAAATGTAGTAAATCTTTGTTGCCTCACATCAGGGAGTTCGCATTGCATGGCTGCAATCTTTATTTGCACATCAACTGGGCTTTTGATAGATATGACACACCACCAGCAGGTTGATGACCACGACGGTGTGGAATCAGACAAGTTGTTCTTCTATTGGTATGTACACAGGCTTTCTGGTGTTTTAAAGATTGTTCCTTGAAGGTCATATAAGAACGTAGCATTTTGTTTTTAAATGTAGTAAATCTTTGTTGCCTCACATCAGGGAGTTCGCATTGCATTCCTGCAATGTTTATTTGCACATAAACTGGGCTGTTGATAAATATGACACACCACCAGCAGCTTGATGACCACGACGGTGTGGAATCAGACAAGTTGTTCTCCTATTGGTATGTACTCAGGCTTTCTGGTGTTTTGAAGATTGTTCCTTGAAGTTTATATAAGAACGTAGTATTTTGTTTTTAAATGTGGTAAATCTTTGTTGCCTCACATCAGGGGGTTCGCATTGCATGGGTGCAATCTTTATTAGCACATCGACTGGGCTTTTGATAGATATGACACATCACCAGCAGCTTGATGACCACGATGGTGTGGAATCAGACAAGTTGTTCTTCTATAGGTATATACTCAGGCTTTCTGGTGTTTTAAAGATTGTTCCTTGAAGTTAATATAAGAACGTAGTATTTTGTTTTTAAATGTAGTAAATTTTTGTTGCCTCACATCAGGGATTTCGCATTGCATGACTGCAATCTTTATTTGCACATCAACTGGGCTTTGATAGATATGACACACCACCAGCAGGTTGATGACCACGACGGTGTGGAATCAGACAAGTTGATCTCTTATTGGTATGAACTCCGGCTTTCTGTTGTTTTGAAGATTGTTCCTTGAAGTTTATATAAGAACGTAGTATTTTGTTTTTAAATGTAGTAAATCTTTGTCGCCTCACATCAGGGATTTCGCATTGCATGGCTGCAATCTTTATTTGCTCATCAACTGGGCTTTAGATAGATATGACACACCACCAGCAGCATGATGACTACGACGGTGTGGAATCAGACAAGTTGTTCTTCTATTGGTATGTACTCAGGCTTTCTGGTGTTTTAAAGATTGTTATTTGAAGTTCATATAAGAACATAGTACTTTGTTTTTAAATGTAGTAAATCTTTGTTGCCTCACATCAGGGAGTTCGCATTGCATGGCTGCAATCTTTATTTGCACATCAACTGGGCTTTTGATAGATATGACACACCACCAGCAGGTTGATGACCACGACGGTGTGGAATCAGACAAGTTGTTCTTCTATTGGTATGTACACAGGCTTTCTGGTGTTTTAAAGATTGTTCCTTGAAGTTCATATAAGAACGTAGTATTTTGTTTTTAAATGTAGTAAATCTTTGTTGCCTCACCACAGGGAGATCGCATTGCATGGCTGCAATTTTTATTGGCACATCAACTGGGCTTTTGATAGATATGACATCTCACCAGCAGGTTGATGACCACGATGTTGTGGAATAAGACAAGTTGTTCTTCTATTGGTATGTACTCAGGCTTTCTGGTGTTTTAAAGATTGTTCTTTGAAGTTCATATAAGAACGTAGTATTTTGTTTTTAAATGTAGTAAATCTTTGTTGCCTCACATCAGCGAGTTCGCATCGCATGGCTGCAGTCTTTATTTGCACATCAACTAGGCCTTTGATAGATATGACACACCACCAGCAGCTTGATGACCACGACGGTGTGGAATCAGACAAGTTGTTCTTCTATTGGTATGTACTCAGGATTTTGTTTTTTTTAAGGATTGTTCCTTGAAGTTCATATCAGAACGTTGTATTTTGTTTTTGAATGTAGTAAATCTTTGTTGCCTCACATCAGGGATTTCGCATTGCATGGCTGCAATCTTTATTTGCACATCAACTGGGCTTTTGATAGATATGACACACCACCAGCAGAGTGATGACCACGACGGTGTGGAATCAGACAAGTTGTTCTTCTATTGGTATGTACACAGGCTTTCTGGTGTTTTAAAGATTGTTCCTTGAAGTTCATATAAGAACGTAGTATTTTGTTTTTAAATGTAGTAAATCTTTGTTGCCTCATATCAGGGAGTTAGCATTGCATGGCTGCAATCTTTATTTGCACATCAACTGGGCTGTTGATAGATATAACACACCACCTGCAGCTTGATGACCACGACGGTGTGGAATAAGACAAGTTGTTCTTCTATTGGTATGTACTCAGGCTTTCTGGTGTTTTAAAGATTGTTCCTTTAAGTTCATATAAGAACATAGTACTTTGTTTTTAAATGTAGTAAATCTTTGTTGCCTCACATCAGGGAGTTCGCATTGCATGGCTGCAATCTTTATTTGCACATCAACTGGGCTTTTGATAGATATGACACACCACCAGCAGGTTGATGACCACGACGGTGTGGAATCAGACAAGTTGTTCTTCTATTGGTATGTACACAGGCTTTCTGGTGTTTTAAAGATTGTTCCTTGAAGGTCATATAAGAACGTAGCATTTTGTTTTTAAATGTAGTAAATCTTTGTTGCCTCACATCAGGGAGTTCGCATTGCATTCCTGCAATGTTTATTTGCACATAAACTGGGCTGTTGATAAATATGACACACCACCAGCAGCTTGATGACCACGACGGTGTGGAATCAGACAAGTTGTTCTCCTATTGGTATGTACTCAGGCTTTCTGGTGTTTTGAAGATTGTTCCTTGAAGTTTATATAAGAACGTAGTATTTTGTTTTTAAATGTGGTAAATCTTTGTTGCCTCACATCAGGGGGTTCGCATTGCATGGGTGCAATCTTTATTAGCACATCGACTGGGCTTTTGATAGATATGACACATCACCAGCAGCTTGATGACCACGATGGTGTGGAATCAGACAAGTTGTTCTTCTATAGGTATATACTCAGGCTTTCTGGTGTTTTAAAGATTGTTCCTTGAAGTTAATATAAGAACGTAGTATTTTGTTTTTAAATGTAGTAAATTTTTGTTGCCTCACATCAGGGATTTCGCATTGCATGACTGCAATCTTTATTTGCACATCAACTGGGCTTTGATAGATATGACACACCACCAGCAGGTTGATGACCACGACGGTGTGGAATCAGACAAGTTGTTCTTCTATTGGTATGTACACAGGCTTTCTGGTGTTTTAAAGATTGTTCCTTGAAGTTCATATAAGAACGTAGTATTTTGTTTTTAAATGTAGTAAATCTTTGTTGCCTCACATCAGGGATTTCGCATTGCATGGCTGCAATCTTTATTTGCACATCAACTGGGCTTTTGATAGATATGACACACCACCAGCAGAGTGATGACCACGACGGTGTGGAATCAGACAAGTTGTTCTTCTATTGGTATGTACACAGGCTTTCTGGTGTTTTAAAGATTGTTCCTTGAAGTTCATATAAGAACGTAGTATTTTGTTTTTAAATGTAGTAAATCTTTGTTGCCTCATATCAGGGAGTTAGCATTGCATGGCTGCAATCTTTATTTGCACATCAACTGGGCTGTTGATAGATATAACACACCACCTGCAGCTTGATGACCACGACGGTGTGGAATAAGACAAGTTGTTCTTCTATTGGTATGTACTCAGGCTTTCTGGTGTTTTAAAGATTGTTCCTTTAAGTTCATATAAGAACATAGTACTTTGTTTTTAAATGTAGTAAATCTTTGTTGCCTCACATCAGGGAGTTCGCATTGCATGGCTGCAATCTTTATTTGCACATCAACTGGGCTTTTGATAGATATGACACACCACCAGCAGGTTGATGACCACGACGGTGTGGAATCAGACAAGTTGTTCTTCTATTGGTATGTACACAGGCTTTCTGGTGTTTTAAAGATTGTTCCTTGAAGTTCATATAAGAACGTAGTATTTTGTTTTTAAATGTAGTACAACTTTGTTGCCTCACAACAGGGAGATCGCATTGCATGGCTGCAATTTTTATTGGCACATCAACTGGGCTTTTTATAGATATGACACACCACCAGCAGGTTGATGACCACGATGTTGTGGAATAAGACAAGTTGTTCTTCTATTGGTATGTACTCAGGCTTTCTGGTGTTTTAAAGATTGTTCTTTGAAGTTCATATAAGAACGTAGTATTTTGTTTTTAAATGTAGTAAATCTTTGTTGCCTCACATCAGGGATTTCGCATTGCATGGCTGCAATCTTTATTTGCTCATCAACTGGGCTTTTGATAAATATGACACACCACCAGCAGCTTGATGACCACGACGGTGTGGAATCAGACAAGTTGTTCTTCTATTGGTATGTACTCAGGCTTTCTGGTGTTATAAAGATTGTTCCTTGAAGTTCATATCAGAACGTTGTATTTTGTTTTTGAATGTAGTAAATCTTTGTTGCCTCACATCAGGGATTTCGCATTGCATGGCTGCAATCTTTATTTGCACATCAACTGGGCTTTTGATAGATATGACACACCACCAGCAGAGTGATGACCACGACGGTGTGGAATCAGACAAGTTGTTCTTCTATTGGTATGTACACAGGCTTTCTGGTGTTTTAAAGATTGTTCCTTGAAGTTCATATAAGAACGTAGTATTTTGTTTTTAAATGTAGTAAATCTTTGTTGCCTCATATCAGGGAGTTAGCATTGCATGGCTGCAATCTTTATTTGCACATCAACTGGGCTGTTGATAGATATAACACACCACCTGCAGCTTGATGACCACGACGGTGTGGAATAAGACAAGTTGTTCTTCTATTGGTATGTACTCAGGCTTTCTGGTGTTTTAAAGATTGTTCCTTTAAGTTCATATAAGAACATAGTACTTTGTTTTTAAATGTAGTAAATCTTTGTTGCCTCACATCAGGGAGTTCGCATTGCATGGCTGCAATCTTTATTTGCACATCAACTGGGCTTTTGATAGATATGACACACCACCAGCAGGTTGATGACCACGACGGTGTGGAATCAGACAAGTTGTTCTTCTATTGGTATGTACACAGGCTTTCTGGTGTTTTAAAGATTGTTCCTTGAAGGTCATATAAGAACGTAGCATTTTGTTTTTAAATGTAGTAAATCTTTGTTGCCTCACATCAGGGAGTTCGCATTGCATTCCTGCAATGTTTATTTGCACATAAACTGGGCTGTTGATAAATATGACACACCACCAGCAGCTTGATGACCACGACGGTGTGGAATCAGACAAGTTGTTCTCCTATTGGTATGTACTCAGGCTTTCTGGTGTTTTGAAGATTGTTCCTTGAAGTTTATATAAGAACGTAGTATTTTGTTTTTAAATGTGGTAAATCTTTGTTGCCTCACATCAGGGGGTTCGCATTGCATGGGTGCAATCTTTATTAGCACATCGACTGGGCTTTTGATAGATATGACACATCACCAGCAGCTTGATGACCACGATGGTGTGGAATCAGACAAGTTGTTCTTCTATAGGTATATACTCAGGCTTTCTGGTGTTTTAAAGATTGTTCCTTGAAGTTAATATAAGAACGTAGTATTTTGTTTTTAAATGTAGTAAATTTTTGTTGCCTCACATCAGGGATTTCGCATTGCATGACTGCAATCTTTATTTGCACATCAACTGGGCTTTTGATAGATATGACACACCACCAGCAGGTTGATGACCACGACGGTGTGGAATCAGACAAGTTGTTCTTCTATTGGTATGTACACAGGCTTTCTGGTGTTTTAAAGATTGTTCCTTGAAGTTCATATAAGAACGTAGTATTTTGTTTTTAAATGTAGTAAATCTTTGTTGCCTCACATCAGGGATTTCGCATTGCATGGCTGCAATCTTTATTTGCACATCAACTGGGCTTTTGATAGATATGACACACCACCAGCAGAGTGATGACCACGACGGTGTGGAATCAGACAAGTTGTTCTTCTATTGGTATGTACACAGGCTTTCTGGTGTTTTAAAGATTGTTCCTTGAAGTTCATATAAGAACGTAGTATTTTGTTTTTAAATGTAGTAAATCTTTGTTGCCTCATATCAGGGAGTTAGCATTGCATGGCTGCAATCTTTATTTGCACATCAACTGGGCTGTTGATAGATATAACACACCACCTGCAGCTTGATGACCACGACGGTGTGGAATAAGACAAGTTGTTCTTCTATTGGTATGTACTCAGGCTTTCTGGTGTTTTAAAGATTGTTCCTTTAAGTTCATATAAGAACATAGTACTTTGTTTTTAAATGTAGTAAATCTTTGTTGCCTCACATCAGGGAGTTCGCATTGCATGGCTGCAATCTTTATTTGCACATCAACTGGGCTTTTGATAGATATGACACACCACCAGCAGGTTGATGACCACGACGGTGTGGAATCAGACAAGTTGTTCTTCTATTGGTATGTACACAGGCTTTCTGGTGTTTTAAAGATTGTTCCTTGAAGTTCATATAAGAACGTAGTATTTTGTTTTTAAATGTAGTAAAACTTTGTTGCCTCACAACAGGGAGATCGCATTGCATGGCTGCAATTTTTATTGGCACATCAACTGGGCTTTTTATAGATATGACACACCACCAGCAGGTTGATGACCACGATGTTGTGGAATAAGACAAGTTGTTCTTCTATTGGTATGTACTCAGGCTTTCTGGTGTTTTAAAGATTGTTCTTTGAAGTTCATATAAGAACGTAGTATTTTGTTTTTAAATGTAGTAAATCTTTGTTGCCTCACATCAGGGATTTCGCATTGCATGGCTGCAATCTTTATTTGCTCATCAACTGGGCTTTTGATAAATATGACACACCACCAGCAGCTTGATGACCACGACGGTGTGGAATCAGACAAGTTGTTCTTCTATTGGTATGTACTCAGGCTTTCTGGTGTTATAAAGATTGTTCCTTGAAGTTCATATCAGAACGTTGTATTTTGTTTTTGAATGTAGTAAATCTTTGTTGCCTCACATCAGGGATTTCGCATTGCATGGCTGCAATCTTTATTTGCTCATCAACTGGGCTTTTGATGGATATGACACACCACCAGCAGCTTGATGACCACGACGGTGTGGAATCAGACAATTTGTTCTTCTATTGGTATGTACTCAGGCTTTCTGGTGTTTTAAAGATTGTTCCTTGAAATTCATATAAGATCGTAGTATTTTGTTTTTAAATGTAGTAAATCTTTGTTGCCTAACATCAGGGAGTTCGCATTGCATGGCTGCAATTTTTATTGGCACATCAACTGGGCTTTTGATAGATATAACACACCACCAGCAGGTTGATGACCACGACATTGTGGAATAAGACAAGTTCTTCTTTTATTGGTATGTACTCAGGCTTTCTGGTGTTTTAAAGATTGTTCTTTGAAGTTCATATAAGAACGTAGTGTTTTGTTTTAAAATGTAGTAAATCTTTGTTGCCACATATCAGGGAGTTCGCATTGCATGGCTGCAATCTTTATTTGCACATCAACTGGGCTGTTGATAGATATGACACACCACTTGCAGCTTGATGACCACGATGGTGAGGGATCAGACAAGTTGTTCCTCTATTGGTATGTACTTAGGCTTTCTGGTGTTTTAAAGATTGTTCCTTGTAGGTCATATAAGAACGTAGTATTTTGTTTTTAAATGTAGTAAATATTTGTTGCCTCACATCAGGGAGTTCGCATTGCATGGCTGCAATTTTTATTGGCACATCAACTGGGCTTTTGATAGATATGACACACCACCAGCAGGTTGATGACCACAACGTTGTGGAATAAGACAAGTTGTTCTTCTATTGGTATGTACTCAGGCTTTCTGGTGTTTTAAAGATTGTTCTTTGAAGTTCATGTAAGAACGTAGTATTTTGTTTTTAAATGTAGTAAATCTTTGTTGCCTCACACACGCGAGTTCGCATCGCATGGCTGCAGTCTTTATTTGCTCATCAACTGGGCTTTTGATAGATATGACATACCACCAGCAGCTTGATGACCACGACGGTGTGGAATCATACAAGTTGTTCTTCTATTGGTATGTACTCAGGCTTTTTGTTTTTTAAAGGATTGTTCCATGAAGTTCTTATAAGAACATAGTATTTTATTTTTAAATGTGGTAAATCTTTGTTGCCTCACATCAGGGAGTTCGCATTGCATGGCTGCAATGTTTATTTGCGCATCAACTGGGCTTTTAATAGATATGACACACCACCAGGAGCTTGATGACCGCGACGGTGTGGAATCAGACAAGTTGTTCTTCTTTTCGTATGTACTCAGGCTTTCTGGTGTTTTAAAGATTGTTCTTTGAAGTTCATATAAGAACGTAGTATTTTGTTTTTAAATGTAGTAAATCTTTGTTGCCTCACACACGCGAGTTCGCATCGCATGGCTGCAGTCTTTATTTGCACATCAACTGGGCTTTTGATAGATATGACACACCACCAGCAGCTTGATGACCACGACGGTGTGGAATCAGACAAGTTGTTCTTCTATTGGTATGTACTCAGGCTTTTTGTTTTTTAAAGGATTGTTCCTTGAAGTTCTTATAAGAACATAGTATTTTATTTTTAAATGTGGTAAATCTTTGTTGCCTCACATCAAGGAGTTCGCATTGCATGGCTGAAAATTTTATTTTCACTTCAACTAGGCTTTTGGTGAATATGCACACCATCAGCAGATTGATGACCATGATGGTGCGGAATCAGACAAGTTGTTCTTCTATTGGTATGTACACAGGCTTTCTGGTGTTTTAAAGATTGTTCCTTGATGTTCATATAAGAACGTAGTATTTTATTTTTAAATGTAGTAAATCTTTGTTGCCTCACATCAGGGAGTTCGCATTGCATTCCTGCAATGTTTATTTGCACATAAACTGGGCTTTTGATAAATATGACACACCACCAGCAGCTTGATGACCATGACGGTGTGGAATCAGACAAGTTGTTCTTCTATTGGTATGTACTCAGGCTTTCTGGTGTTTTAAATATTGTTCCTTGAAGTTCATATATGAACGTAGTATTTTGTTTTTAAATGTAGTAAATGTTTGTTGCATCACATCAGGGAGTTCGCATTGCATGGCTGCAATGTTTATTTGCGCATCAACTGGGCTTTTGATAGATATGACACACCACCAGGAGCTTGATGACCACGACGGTGTGGAATCAGACAAGTTGTTCTTCTATTGGTATGTACTAAGGCTTTCTGGTGTTTTAAGGATTGTTCCTTGAAGTTCATGTAAGAACGTAGTATTTAGTTTTTAAATGTAGTAAATCTTTGTTGCCTCATATCAGGGAGTTCGCATTGCATGGCTGGAATGTTTATTTGCACATCAACTGGGCTGTTGATAGATATGACACACCACCTATAGCTTGATGACCACGACGGTGTGGAATCAGACAAGTTGTTCTTCTATTGGTATGTACACAGGTTTCTGGTGTTTTAAAGATTGTTCCTTGAAGTTCATATAAGAACGTAGTATTTTGTTTTTAAATGTAGTAAATCTTTGTTGCCTCACATCAGGGATTTCGCATTGCATGGCTGCAATCTTTATTTGCACATCAACTGGGCTTTTGATAGATATGACACACCACCAGCAGGTTGATGACCACGACGGTGTGGAATCAGACAAGTTGTTCTTCTATTGGTATGTACACAGGCTTTCTGGTGTTTTAAAGATTGTTCCTTGAAGTTCATATAAGAACGTAGTATTTTGTTTTTAAATGTAGTAAATCTTTGTTGCCTCATATCAGGGAGTTAGCTTTGCATGGCTGCAATCTTTATTTGCACATCAACTGGGCTGTTGATAGATATAACACACCACCTGCAGCTTGATGACCACGACGGTGTGGAATAAGACAAGTTGTTCTTCTATTGGTATGTACTCAGGCTTTCTGGTGTTTTAAAGATTGTTCCTTTAAGTTCATATAAGAACATAGTACTTTGTTTTTAAATGTAGTAAATCTTTGTTGCCTCACATCAGGGAGTTCGCATTGCATGGCTGCAATCTTTATTTGCACATCAACTGGGCTTTTGATAGATATGACACACCACCAGCAGGTTGATGACCACGACGGTGTGGAATCAGACAAGTTGTTCTTCTATTGGTATGTACACAGGCTTTCTGGTGTTTTAAAGATTGTTCCTTGAAGTTCATATAAGAACGTAGTATTTTGTTTTTAAATGTAGTAAATCTTTGTTGCCTCATATCAGGGAGTTAGCATTGCATGGCTGCAATCTTTATTTGCACATCAACTGGGCTGTTGATAGATATAACACACCACCTGCAGCTTGATGACCACGACGGTGTGGAATAAGACAAGTTGTTCTTCTATTGGTATGTACTCAGGCTTTCTGGTGTTTTAAAGATTGTTCCTTTAAGTTCATATAAGACCATAGTACTTTGTTTTTAAATGTAGTAAATCTTTGTTGCCTCACATCAGGGAGTTCGCATTGCATGGCTGCAATCTTTATTTGCACATCAACTGGGCTTTTGATAGATATGACACACCACCAGCAGGTTGATGACCACGACGGTGTGGAATCAGACAAGTTGTTCTTCTATTGGTATGTACACAGGCTTTCTGGTGTTTTAAAGATTGTTCCTTGAAGTTCATATAAGAACGTAGTATTTTGTTTTTAAATGTAGTAAAACTTTGTTGCCTCACAACAGTGAGATCGCATTGCATGGCTGCAATTTTTATTGGCACATCAACTGGGCTTTTGATAGATATGACACACCACCAGCAGGTTGATGACCACGATGTTGTGGAATAAGACAAGTTGTTCTTCTATTGGTATGTACTCAGGCTTTCTGGTGTTTTAAAGATTGTTCTTTGAAGTTCATATAAGAACGTAGTATTTTGTTTTTAAATGTAGTAAATCTCTGTTGCCTCACATCAGGGATTCCGCATTGCATGGCTGCAATCTTTATTTGCTCATCAACTGGGCTTTTGATAAATATGACACACCACCAGCAGCTTGATGACCACGACGGTGTGGAATCAGACAAGTTGTTCTTCTATTGGTATGTACTCAGACTTTCTGGTGTTATAAAGATTGTTCCTTGAAGTTCATATCAGAACGTTGTATTTTGTTTGTGATGTAGTAAATCTTTGTTGCCTCACATCAGGGATTTCGCAATGCATGGCTGCAATCTTTATTTGCTCATCAACTGGGCTTTTGATGGATATGACACACCACCAGCAGCTTGATGACCACGACGGTGTGGAATCAGACAATTTGTTCTTCTATTGGTATGTACTCAGGCTTTCTGGTGTTTTAAAGATTGTTCCTTGAAATTCATATAAGATCGTAGTATTTTGTTTTTAAATGTAGTAAATCTTTGTTGCCTAACATCAGGGAGTTCGCATTGCATGGCTGCAATCTTTATTGGCACATCAACTGGGCTTTTGATAGATATAACACACCACCAGCAGGTTGATGACCACGACATTGTGGAATAAGACAAGTTGTTCTTCTATTGGTATGTACTCAGGCTTTCTGGTGTTTTAAAGATTGTTCTTTGAAGTTCATATAAGAACGTAGTGTTTTGTTTTTAAATGTAGTAAATCTTTGTTGCCACATATCAGGGAGTTCGCATTGCATGGCTGCAATCTTTATTTGCACATCAACTGGGCTGTTGATAGATATGACACACCACTTGCAGCTTGATGACCACGATGGTGAGGGATCAGACAAGTTGTTCCTCTATTGGTATGTACTCAGGCTTTCTGGTGTTTTAAAGATTGTTCCTTGTAGGTCATATAAGAACGTAGTATTTTGTTTTTAAATGTAGTAAATATTTGTTGCCTCACATCAGGGAGTTCGCATTGCATGGCTGCAATTTTTATTGGCACATCAACTGGGCTTTTGATAGATATGACACACCACCAGCAGGTTGATGACCACAACGTTGTGGAATAAGACAAGTTGTTCTTCTATTGGTATGTACTCAGGCTTTCTGGTGTTTTAAAGATTGTTCTTTGAAGTTCATATAAGAACGTAGTATTTTGTTTTTAAATGTAGTAAATCTTTGTTGCCTCACACACGCGAGTTCGCATCGAATGTCTGCAGTCTTTATTTGCACATCAACAGGGCTTTTGATAGATATGACACACCACCAGCAGCTTGATGACCACGACGGGGTTGGAATCAGACAAGTTGTTCTTCTATTGGTATGTACTCAGGCTTTTTGTTTTTTAAAGGATTGTTCCATGAAGTTCTTATAAGAACATAGTATTTTATTTTTAAATGTGGTAAATCTTTGTTGCCTGACATCAAGGAGTTCGCATTGCATGGCTGCAAATTTTATTTTCACTTCAACTAGGTTTTTTGTGAATATGCACACCATCAGCAGATTGATGACCATGATGGTGCGGAATCAGACAAGTTGTTCTTCTATTGGTATGTACACAGGCTTTCTGGTGTTTTAAAGATTGTTCCTTGAAGTTCATATAAGAATGTAGTATTTTGGTTTTAAATGTAGTAAATCTTTGTTGCCTCACATCAGGGAGTTCGCATTGCATGGCTGCAATGTTTATTTGCGCATCAACTGGGCTTTTGATAGATATGACACACCACCAGGAGCTTGATGACCGCGACGGTGTGGAATCAGACAAGTTGTGCTTCTATTCGTATGTACTCAGGCTTTCTGGTGTTTTAAAGATTGTTCTTTGAAGTTCATATAAGAACGTAGTATTTTGTTTTTAAATGTAGTAAATCTTTGTTGCCTCACACACGAGAGTTCGCATCGCATGGCTGCAGTCTTTATTTGCACATCAACTGGGCTTTTGATAGATATGACACACCACCAGCAGCTTGATGACCACGACGGTGTGGAATCAGACAAGTTGTTCTTCTATTGGTATGTACTCAGGCTTTTTGTTTTTTAAAGGATTGTTCCTTGAAGTTCTTATAAGAACATAGTATTTTATTTTTAAATGTGGTAAATCTTTGTTACCTCACACCAAGGAGTTCGCATTGCATGGCTGCAAATTTTATTTTCACTTCAACTAGGCTTTTGGTGAATATGCACACCATCAGCAGATTGATGACCATGATGGTGCGGAATCAGACAAGTTGTTCTTCTATTGGTATGTACACAGGCTTTCTGGTGTTTTAAAGATTGTTCCTTGATGTTCATATAAGAACGTAGTATTTTGTTTTTAAATGTAGTAAATCTTTGTTGCCTCACATCAGGGAGTTTGCATTGCATGGCTGCAATGTTTATTTGCACATCAACTGGGCTGTTGATAGATATGACGCACCACCTATAGCTTGATGACCACGACGGTGTGGAATCAGACAAGTTGTTCTTCTATTGGTATGTACACAGGCTTTCTGGTGTTTTAAAGATTGTTCCTTGAAGTTCATATAAGAACGTAGTATTTTGTTTTTAAATGTAGTAAATCTTTGTTGCCTCACATCAGGTAGTTCCCATTGCATGGCTGCAATGTTTATTTGCACATCAACTGGGCTTTTGATAGATATGACACACCACCAGCAGCTTGATGACCACGACTGTGTGGAATCAGACAAGTTGTTCTTCTATTGGTATGTACTCAGGCTTTCTGGTGTTTTAAAGATTGTTCCTTGAAGTTCATATAAGAACGTAGTATTTTGTTTTAAATGTAGTAAATCTTTGTTGCCTCACATCAGGGAGTTCGCATTGCATGGCTGCAATGTTTATTTGCGCATCAACTGGGCTTTTGATAGATATGACACACCACCAGCAGCTTGATGACCACGACGGTGTGGAATCAGACAAGTTGTTCTTATATTGGTATGTACTCAGGCTTTCTGGTGTTTTAAAGATTGTTCTATGAAGTTCATATAAGAACGTAGTATTTTGTTTTTAAATGTAGTAAATCTTTGTTGCCTCACATCAGGGAGTTCGCATTGCATGGCTGCAATCTTTATTTGCACATCAACTGGGCTTTTGATAGATATGACACACCACCAGCAGCTTGATAACCACGACGGTGTGGAATCAGACAAGTTGTTCTTCTATTGGTATGTACTAAGGCTTTCTGGTGTTTTAAAGATTGTTCCTTGAAGTTCATATATGAACGTAGTATTTTGTTTTTAAATGTAGTAAATCTTTGTTGCCTCACATCAGGGAGTTCGCATTGCATGGCTGCAATCTTTATTTGCACATCAACTGGGCTTTTGATAGATATGACACACCACCAGCAGGTTGATGACCACGACGGTATGGAATCAGACAAGTTGTTCTTCTATTGGTATGTACTCGGGCTTTCTGGTGTTTTAAAGATTGTTCCTTGTAGTTCATATAAGAACGTAGTATTTTGTTTTTAAATGAAGTAAATCTTTGTTGCCTCACATCAGGTTGTTTGCATTGCATGGCTGTAATCTTTATTTGCACATAAACTGGGCTTTTGATAGTAATTACACACCACCAGCAGCTTGATGATCACGATGGTGTGGAATCAGACAAGTTGTTCTTCTATTGGTATGTACTCAGGCTTTCTGGTGTTTTAAAGATTCTTCCTTGAAGTTCATATAAGAACGTAGCATTTTGTTTTTAAATGTAGTAAATCTTTGTTGCCTCATATCAGGGAGTTCACATTGAATGGCTGCAATCTTTATTAGCACATCAACTCGGCTTTTGATAGATATGACACACCACTAGCAACTTGATGACCACGACGGTGTGAAATCAGACAAGTTGTTCTTCTATTCGTATGTACTCGGGCTTTCTGGTGTTTTAAATATTGTTCCTTGAAGTTCATATAAGAACGTAGTATTTTGTTTTTAAATGTAGTAAATCTTTGTTGCCTCACATCAGGGAGATCGCATTGCATGGCTGCAATCTTTATTTGCACATCAACTGGGCTTTTGATAGATATGACACACCACCAGCAGCTTGATGACCATGACAGTGTGGAATCAGACAAGTTGTTCTTCTATTGGTATGTACTCAGGCTTTCTGGTGTTTTAAAGATTGTTCTTTGAAGTTCATATAAGTACATAGTGTTTTGTTTTTAAATGTAGTAAATCTTTGTTGCCTCACATCAGGGAGTTCGCATTGCATGGCTGCAATCTTTATTTGCACATCAACTAGGCTGTTGATAGATATGACACACCACTTGCAGGTTGATGACCACGATGGTGTGGAATC
Source organism: Schistocerca gregaria (assembly GCF_023897955.1). Lineage (NCBI taxonomy): Eukaryota > Metazoa > Arthropoda > Insecta > Orthoptera > Acrididae > Schistocerca > Schistocerca gregaria. Next base: position 97,431,421 of record NC_064929.1, on the reverse strand, counting down.
AGACAAGTTGTTCTTCTATTGGTATGTACTCAGGCTTTCTGGTGTTTTAAAGATTGTTCCTTGAAGGTCATATAAGAACGTAGTATTTTGTTTTTAAATGTAGTAAATCTTTGTTGCCTCACATCAGGGAGTTCGCATTGCATGGCTGCAATCTTTATTTGCACATCAACTGGGCTTTTGATAGATATGACACACCACCAGCAGGTTGATGACCACGACGGTGTGGAATCAGACAAGTTGTTCTTATATTGGTATGTACTCAGGCTTTCTGGTGTTTTAAAGATTGTTCTATGAAGTTCATATAAGAACGTAGTATTTTGTTTTTAAATGTAGTAAATCTTTGTTGCCTCACATCAGGGAGTTCGCATTGCATGGCTGCAATCTTTATTTGCACATCAACTGGGCTTTTGATAGATATGACACACCACCAGCAGCTTGATAACCACGACGGTGTGGAATCAGACAAGTTGTTCTTCTATTGGTATGTACACAGGCTTTCTGGTGTTTTAAAGATTGTTCCTTGAAGTTCATATATGAACGTAGTATTTTGTTTTTAAATGTAGTAAATCTTTGTTGCCTCACATCAGGGAGTTCGCATTGCATGGCTGCAATCTTTATTTGCACATCAACTGGGCTTTTGATAGATATGACACACCACCAGCAGGTTGATGACCACGACGGTATGGAATCAGACAAGTTGTTCTTCTATTGGTATGTACTCGGGCTTTCTGGTGTTTTAAAGATTGTTCCTTGTAGTTCATATAAGAACGTAGTATTTTGTTTTTAAATGTAGTAAATCTTTGTTGCCTCACATCAGGTTGTTTGCATTGCATGGCTGTAATCTTTATTTGCACATAAACTGGGCTTTTGATAGTAATTACACACCACCAGCAGCTTGATGATCACGATGGTGTGGAATCAGACAAGTTGTTCTTCTGATGGTATGTACTCAGGCTTTCTGGTGTTTTAAAGATTCTTCCTTGAAGTTCATATAAGAACGTAGCATTTTGTTTTTAAATGTAGTAAATCTTTGTTGCCTCATATCAGGGAGTTCACATTGAATGGCTGCAATCTTTATTAGCACATCAACTCGGCTTTTGATAGATATGACACACCACTAGCAACTTGATGACCACGACGGTGTGAAATCAGACAAGATGTTCTTCTATTCGTATGTACTCTGGCTTTCTGGTGTTTTAAATATTGTTCCTTGAAGTTCATATAAGAACGTAGTATTTTGTTTTTAAATGTAGTAAATCTTTGTTGCCTCACATCAGGGAGTTCGCATTGCATGGCTGCAATCTTTATTTGCACATCAACTGGGCTTTTGATAGATATGACACACCACCAGCAGCTTGATGACCACGACAGTGTGGAATCAGACAAGTTGTTCTTCTATTGGTATGTACTCAGGCTTTCTGGTGTTTTAAAGATTGTTCTTTGAAGTTCATATAAGTACATAGTGTTTTGTTTTTAAATGTAGTAAATCTTTGTTGCCTCACATCAGGGAGTTCGCATTGCATGGCTGCAATCTTTATTTGCACATCAACTAGGCTGTTGATAGATATGACACACCACTTGCAGGTTGATGACCACGATGGTGTGGAATCAGACAATTTGTTCTTCTATTGGTATGTACTCAGGCTTTCTGGTGTTTTAAAGATTGTTCCTTGAAGGTCATATAAGAACGTAGTATTTTGTTTTTAAATGTAGTAAATCTTTGTTGCCTCACATCAGGGAGTTCGCATTGCATGGCTGCAATCTTTATTTGCACATCAACTGGGCTTTTGATAGATATGACACACCACCAGCAGCTTGATGACCACGACGGTGTGGAATCAGACAAGTTGTTCTTCTATTGGTATGTACACAGGCTTTCTGGTGTTTTAAAGATTGTTCCTTGAAGTTCATATAAGAACGTAGTATTTTGTTTTTAAATGTAGTAAATCTTTGTTGCCTCACATCAGGGAGTTTGCATTGCATGGCTGCAATCTTTATTTGCACATCAATTGGGCTTTTGATAGATATGACACACCACCAGCAGCTTGATGACCACGACTGTGTGGAATCAGACAAGTTGTTCTTCTATTGGTATGTACTCAGGCTTTCTGGTGTTTTATAGATTGTTCCTTGAAGTTCATATAATAACGTAGTATTTTGTTTTTAAATGTAGTAAATCTTTGTTGCCTCACATCAGGTAGTTCGCATTGCATGGCTGCAATATTTATTTGCTCATCAACTGGGCTTTTGATAGAGATGACACACCACCAGCAGCTTGATGACCACGACGGTGTGGAATCAGACAAGTTGTTCTTCTATTGGTATGCACTCAGGCTTTCTGGTGTTTTAAAGATTGTTCCTTGAAGGTCATATAAGAACGTAGTATTTTGTTTTAAATGTAGTAAATCTTTGTTGCCTCACATCAGGGAGTTCGCATTGCATGGCTGCAATGTTTATTTGCGCATCAACTGGGCTTTTGATAGATATGACACACCACCAGGAGCTTGATGACCACGACGGTGTGGAATCAGACAAGTTGTTCTTCTATTGGTATGTACTAAGGCTTTCTGGTGTTTTAAGGATTGTTCCTTGCAGTTCATGTAAGAACGTAGTATTTAGTTTTTAAATGTAGTAAATCTTTGTTGCCTCATATCAGGGAGTTCGCATTGCATGGCTGCAATGTTTATTTGCACATCAACTGGGCTGTTGATAGATATGACACACCACCTATAGCTTGATCACCACGACGGTGTGGAATCAGACAAGTTGTTCTTCTATTGGTATGTACACAGGCTTTCTGGTGTTTTCAAGATTGTTCCTTGAAGTTCATATAAGAACGTAGTATTTTGTTTTTAAATGTAGTAAATCTTTGTTGCCTCACATCAGGTAGTTCCAATTGCATGGCTGCAATGTTTATTTGCACATCAACTGGGCTTTTGATAGATATGACACACCACCAGCAGCTTGATGACCACGACTGTGTGGAATCAGACAAGTTGTTCTTCTATTGGTATGTACTCAGGCTTTCTGGTGTTTTAAAGATTGTTCCTTGAAGTTCATATAAGAACGTAGTATTTTGTTTTAAATGTAGTAAATCTTTGTTGCCTCACATCAGGGAGTTCGCATTGCATGGCTGCAATGTTTATTTGCGCATCAACTGGGCTTTTGATAGATATGACACACCACCAGCAGCTTGATGACCACGACGGTGTGGAATCAGACAAGTTGTTCTTATATTGGTATGTACTCAGGCTTTCTGGTGTTTTAAAGATTGTTCTTTGAAGTTCATATAAGAACGTAGTATTTTGTTTTTAAACATGGTAAATCTTTGTTGCCTCACATCAGGGAGTTCGCATTGCATGGCTGCAATCTTTATTTGCACATCAACTGGGCTTTTGATAGATATGACACACCACCAGCAGCTTGATGACCACGACGGTGTGGAATCAGACAAGTTGTTCTTCTATTGGTTTGTACACAGGCTTTCTGGTGTTTTAAAGATTGTTCCTTGAAGTTCATATATGAACGTAGTATTTTGTTTTTAAATGTAGTAAATCTTTGTTGCCTCACATCAGGGAGTTCGCATTGCATGGCTGCAATCTTTATTTGCACATCAACTGGGCTTTTGATAGATATGACACACCACCAGCAGGTTGATGACCACGATGGTATGGAATCAGACAAGTTGTTCTTCTATTGGTATGTACGCGGGCTTTCTGGTGTTTTAAAGATTGTTCCTTGTAGTTCATATAAGAACGTAGTATTTTGTTTTTAAATGTAGTAAATCTTTGTTGCCTCACATCAGGGAGTTCGCATTGCATGGCTGCAATCTTTATTTGCACATCAACTGGGCTTTTGATAGATATGACACACCACCAGCAGGTTGATGACCACGACGGTGTGGAATAAGACAAGTTGTTCTTCTATTGGTATGTACTCAGGCTTTCTGGTGTTTTAAAGATTGTTCCTTGAAGTTCATATAAGAACGTAGTATTTTGTTTTTAAATGTAGTAAATCTTTGTTGCCTCACATCAGGTTGTTTGCATTGCATGGCTGTAATCTTTATTTGCACATAAACTGGGCTTTTGATAGTAATTACACACCACCAGCAGCTTGATGACCACGATGGTGTGGAATCAGACAAGTTGTTCTTCTATTGGTATGTACTCAGGCTTTCTGGTGTTTTAAAGATTGTTCCTTGAAGTTCATATAAGAACGTAGCATTTTGTTTTTAAATGTAGTAAATCTTTGTTGCCTCATATCAGGGAGTTCACATTGAATGGCTGCAATCTTTATTAGCACATCAACTCGGCTTTTGATAGATATGACACACCACTAGCAACTTGATGACCACGACGGTGTGAAATCAGACAAGTTGTTCTTCTATTCGTATGTACTCGGGCTTTCTGGTGTTTTAAATATTGTTCCTTGAAGTTCATATAAGAACGTAGTATTTTGTTTTTAAATGTAGTAAATCTTTGTTGCCTCACATCAGGGAGATCGCATTGCATGGCTGCAATCTTTATTTGCACATCAACTGTGCTTTTGATAGATATGACACACCACCAGCAGCTTGATGACCACGACAGTGTGGAATCAGACAAGTTGTTCTTCTATTGGTATGTACTCAGGCTTTCTGGTGTTTTAAAGATTGTTCTTTGAAGTTCATATAAGAACATAGTGTTTTGTTTTTAAATGTAGTAAATCTTTGTTGCCTCACATCAGGGAGTTCGCATTGCATGGCTGCAATCTTTATTTGCACATCAGCTAGGCTGTTGATAGATATGACACACCACTTGCAGGTTGATGACTACGATGGTGTGGAATCAGACAAGTTGTTCTTCTATTGGTATGTACTCAGGCTTTCTGGTGTTTTAAAGATTGTTCCTTGAAGGTCATATAAGAACGTAGTATTTTGTTTTTAAATGTAGTAAATCTTTGTTGCCTCACATCAGGGAGTTCGCATTGCATGGCTGCAATCTTTATTTGCACATCAATTGGGCTTTTGATAGATATGACACACCACCAGCAGCTTGATGACCACGACTGTGTGGAATCAGACAAGTTGTTCTTCTATTGGTATGTACTCAGGCTTTCTGGTTATTTAAAGATTGTTCCTTGAAGTTCATATAATAACGTAGTATTTTGTTTTTAAATGTAGTAAATCTTTGTTGCCTCACATCAGGGAGTTCGCATTGCATGGCTGCAATCTTTATTTGCTCATCAACTGGGCTTTTGATAGATATGACACACCACCAGCAGCTTGATGACCACGACGGTGTGGAATCAGACAAGTTGTTCTTCTATTGGTATGCACTCAGGCTTTCTGGTGTTTTAAAGATTGTTCCTTGAAGTTCATATAAGAACGTAGCATTTTGTTTTTAAATGTAGTAAATCTTTGTTGCCTCACATCAGGGAGTTCGCATTGCATTCCTGCAATGTTTATTTGCACATAAACTGGGCTGTTGATAAATATGACACACCACCAGCAGCTTGATGACCACGACGGTGTGGAATCAGACAAGTTGTTCTTCTATTGGTATGTACACAGGCTTTCTGGTGTTTTAAAGATTGTTCCTTGAAGTTCATATAAGAACGTAGTATTTTGTTTTTAAATGTAGTAAATCTTTGTTGCCTCATATCAGGGAGTTAGCATTGCATGGCTGCAATCTTTATTTGCACATCAACTGGGCTGTTGATAGATATAACACACCACCTGCAGTTTGATGACCACGACGGTGTGGAATAAGACAAGTTGTTCTTCTATTGGTATGTACTCAGGCTTTCTGGTGTTTTAAAGATTGTTCCTTGAAGTTCATATAAGAACATAGTACTTTGTTTTTAAATGTAGTAAATCTTTGTTGCCTCACATCAGGGAGTTCGCATTGCATGGCTGCAATCTTTATTTGCACATCAACTGGGCTTTTGATAGATATGACACACCACCAGCAGGTTGATGACCACGACGGTGTGGAATCAGACAAGTTGTTCTTCTATTGGTATGTACACAGGCTTTCTGGTGTTTTAAAGATTGTTCCTTGAAGTTCATATAAGAACGTAGTATTTTGTTTTTAAATGTAGTAAATCTTTGTTACCTAACATCAGGGAGTTCGCATTGCATGGCTGCAATCTTTATTGGCACATCAACTGGGCTTTTGATAGATATAACACACCACCAGCAGGTTGATGACCACGACATTGTGGAATAAGACAAGTTGTTCTTCTATTGGTATGTACTCAGGCTTTCTGGTGTTTTAAAGATTGTTCTTTGAAGTTCATATAAGAACGTAGTGTTTTGTTTTTAAATGCAGTAAATCTTTGTTGCCACATATCAGGGAGTTCGCATTGCATGGCTGCAATCTTTATTTGCACATCAACTGGGCTGTTGATAGATATAACACACCACTTGCAGCTTGATGACCACGATGGTGAGGGATCAGACAAGTTGTTCCTATATTGGTATGTACTCAGGCTTTCTGGTGTTTTAAAGATTGTTCCTTGTAGGTCATATAAGAACGTAGTATTTTGTTTTTAAATGTAGTAAATATTTGTTGCCTCACATCAGGGAGTTCGCATTGCATGGCTGCAATTTTTATTGGCACATCAACTGGGCTTTTGATAGATATGACACACCACCAGCAGGTTGATGACCACAACGTTGTGGACTATGACAAGTTGTTCTTCTATTGGTATGTACTCAGGCTTTCTGGTGTTTTAAAGATTGTTCTTTTAAGTTCATATAAGAACGTAGTATTTTGTTTTTAAATGTAGTAAATCTTTGTTGCCTCACACACGCGAGTTCGCATCGCATGGCTGCAGTCTTTATTTGCACATCAACTGGGCTGCTGATAGATATGACACACCACCAGCAGCTTGATGACCACGACGGTGTGGAATCAGACAAGTTGTTCTTCCATTGGTATGTACTAAGGCTTTCAGGTGTTTTAAAGATTGTTCCTTGTAGTTCATATAAGAACGTAGTATTTTGTTTTAAATGTAGTAAATCTTTGTTGCCTCACATCAGGGAGTTCGCATTGCATGGCTGCAATGTTTATTTGAACATCAACTGGGCTTTTGATAGATATGACACACCACCAGGAGCTTGATGACCACGACGGTGTGGAATCAGACAAGTTGTTCTTCTATTCATATGTACTCAGGCTTTCTGGTGTTTTAAAGATTGTTCTTTGAAGTTCATATAAGAACGTAGTATTTTGTTTTTAAATGTAGTAAATCTTTGTTGCCTCACACACGCGAGTTCGCATCGCATGGCTGCAGTCTTTATTTGCACATCAACTGGGCTTTTGATAGATATGACACACCACCAGCAGCTTGATGACCACGACGGTGTGGAATCAGACAAGTTGTTCTTCTATTGGTATGTACTCAGGCTTTTTGTTTTTTAAAGGATTGTTCCTTGAAGTTCTTATAAGAACATAGTATTTTATTTTTAAATGTGGTAAATCTTTGTTGCCTCACATCAAGGAGTTCGCATTGCATGGCTGCAAATTTTATTTTCACTTCAACTAGGCTTTTGGTGAATATGCACACCATCAGCAGATTGATGACCATGATGGTGCGGAATCAGACAAGTTGTTCTTCTATTGGTATGTACACAGGCTTTCTGGTGTTTTAAAGATTGTTCCTTGATGTTCATATAAGAACGTAGTATTTTATTTTTAAATGTAGTAAATCTTTGTTGCCTCACATCAGGGAGTTCGCATTGCATTCCTGCAATGTTTATTTGCACATAAACTGGGCTTTTGATAAATATGACACACCACCAGCAGCTTGATGACCACGACGGTGTGGAATCAGACAAGTTGTTCTTCTATTGGTATGTACTCAGGCTTTCTGGTGTTTTAAATATTGTTCCTTGAAGTTCATATATGAACGTAGTATTTTGTTTTTAAATGTAGTAAATGTTTGTTGCATCACATCAGGGAGTTCGCATTGCATGGCTGCAATCTTTATTTGCACATCAACTGGGCTTTTGATAGATATGACACACCACCAGCAGGTTGATGACCACGACGGTGTGGAATCAGACAAGTTGTTCTTCTATTGGTATGTACTCGGGTTTTCTGGTGTTTTAAAGATTGTTCCTTGTAGATCATATAAGAACGTAGTATTTTGTTTTTAAATGTAGTAAATCTTTGTTGCCTCACATCAGGGAGTTCGCATTGCATGGCTGCAAACTTTATTTGCACATCAACTGGGCATTTGATAGATATGACACACCACCAGCAGCTTGATGACCACGACGGTGTGGAATCAGACAAGTTGTTCTTCTATTGGTATGTACTAAGGCTTTCTGGTGTTTTAAAGATTGTTCCTTGAAGTTCATATAAGAACGTAGTATTTTGTTTTTAAATGTAGTAAATCTTTGTTGCCTCATATCAGGGAGTTTGCATTACATGGCTGCAATCTTTATTTGCACATCAACTGGGCTGTTGATAGATATGACACACCACCAGCAGCTTGATGACCACGAAGGTGTGGAATCAGACAAGTTGTTCTTCTATTGGTATGTACTCAGGCTTTCTGGTGTTTTAAAGATTGTTCCTTGTAGTTCATATAAGAACGTAGTATTTTGTTTTAAATGTAGTAAATCTTTGTTGCCTCACATCAGGGAGTTCGCATTGCATGGCTGCAATGTTTATTTGCGCATCAACTGGGCTTTTGATAGATATGACACACCACCACGAGCTTGATGACCACGACGGTGTGGAATAAGACAAGTTGTTCTTCTATTGGTATGTACTAAGGCTTTCTGGTGTTTTAAGGATTGTTCCTTGAAGATCATGTAAGAACGTAGTATTTAGTTTTTAAATGTAGTAAATCTTTGTTGCCTCATATCAGGGAGTTCGCATTGCATGGCTGCAATGTTTATTTGCACATCAACTGGGCTGTTGATAGATATGACACACCACCTATAGCTTGATGACCACGACGGTGTGGAATCAGACAAGTTGTTCTTTTATTGGTATGTACACAGGCTTTCTGGTGTTTTAAAGATTGTTCCTTGAAGTTCAAATAAGAACGTAGTATTTTGTTTTTCAATGTAGTAAATGTTTGTTGCCTCACATCAGGTAGTTCGCATTGCATGGCTGCAATGTTTATTTGCACATCAACTGGGCTTTTGATAGATATGACACACCACCAGCAGCTTGATGACCACGACTGTGTGGAATCAGACAAGTTGTTCTTCTATTGGTATGTACTCAGGCTTTCTGGTGTTTTAAAGATTGTTCCTTGAAGTTCATATAAGAACGAGGTATTTTGTTTTAAATGTAGTAAATCTTTGTTGCCTCACATCAGAGAGTTCGCATTGCATGGCTGCAATGTTTATTTGCGCATCAACTGTGCTTTTGATAGATATGACACACCACCAGCAGCTTGATGACCACGACGGTGTGGAATCAGACAAGTTGTTCTTATATTGGTATGTACTCAGGCTTTCTGGTGTTTTAAAGATTGTTCTTTGAAGTTCATATAAGAACGTAGTATTTTGTTTTTAAATGTAGTAAATCTTTGTTGCCTCACATCAGGGAGTTCGCATTGCGTGGCTGCAATCTTTATTTGCACATCAACTGGGCTTTTGATAGATATGACACACCACCAGCAGCTTGATGACCACGACGGTGTGGAATCAGACAAGTTGTTCTTCATTTGGTATGTACTCAGGCTTTCTGGTGTTTTAAAGATTGTTCCTTGAAGTTCATAAATGAACGTAGTATTTTGTTTTTAAATGTAGTAAATCTTTGTTGCCTCACATCAGGGAGTTCGCATTGCATGGCTGCAATCTTTATTTGCACATCAACTGGGCTTTTGATAGATATGGCACACCACCAGCAGGTTGATGACCATGACGGTATGGAATCAGACAAGTTGTTCTTCTATTGGTATGTACTCGGGCTTTCTGGTGTTTTAAAGATTGTTCCTTGTAGTTCATATAAGAACGTAGTATTTTGTTTTTAAATGTAGTAAATCTTTGTTGCCGCACATCAGGGAGTTCGCATTGCATGGCTGCAATCTTTATTTGCACATCAACTGGGCTTTTGATAGATATGACACACCACCAGCAGGTTGATGACCACGACGGTGTGGAATAAGACAAGTTGTTCTTCTATTGGTATGTACTCAGGCTTTCTGGTGTTTTAAAAATTGTTCTTTGAAGTTCATATAAGAACGTAGTATTTTGTTTTTAAATGTAGTAAATCTTTGTTGCCTCATATCAGGGAGTTCACATTGAATGGCTGCAATCTTTATTAGCACATCAACTCGGCTTTTGATAGATGTGACACACCACTAGCAACTTGATGACCACGACTGTGTGGAATCAGACAATTTGTTCTTCTATTGGTATGTACACAGGCTTTCTGGTGTTTTAAAGATTGTTCCTTGAAGTTCATATAAGAACGTAGTATTTTGTTTTTAAATGTAGTAAATCTTTGTTGCCTCACATCAGGGAGTTCGCATTGCATGGCTGCAATGTTTATTTGCACATCAACTGGGCTTTTGATAGATATGACACACCACCAGCAGGTTGATGACCACGACGGTGTGGAATCAGACAAGTTGTTCTTCTATTGGTATGTACTCAGACTTTCTGGTGTTTTAAAGATTGTTCCTTGTAGTTCATATAAGAACGTAGTATTTTGTTTTTAAATGTAGTAAATCTTTTGTGCCTCACATCAGGGAGTTCGCATTGCATGGCTGCAATCTTTATTTGCACATCAACTGGGCTTTTGATAGATATGACACACCACCAGCAGCTTGATGACCACGACGGTGTGGAATAAGACAAGTTGTTCTTCTATTGGTATGTACTCAGGCTTTCTGGTGTTTTATAGATTGTTCATTGAAGTTCATATATGAACGTAGTATTTTGTTTTTAAATGTAGTAAATCTTTGTTGCCTCATATCAGGGAGTTCGCATTGCATGATGCAATCTTTATTTGCACATCAACAGGGCTTTTGATAGATATGACACACCACTAGCAGCTTGATGACCACGACGGTGTGAAATCAGACATGTTGTTCTTCTATTGGTATGTTCTCGGGCTTTCTGGTGTTTTAAAGATTGTTCCTTGAAGTTCATATAAGAACGTAGTATTTTGTTTTTAAATGTAGTAAATCTTTGTTGCCTCACATCAGTGAGATCACATTGCATGGCTGCAATCTTTATTTGCACATCAACTGGGCTTTTGATAGATATGACACACCACCAGCAGCTTGATGACCACGACGGTGTGGAATCAGACAAGTTGTTCTTCTATTATTATGTACTCAGGCTTTCTGGTGTTTTAAAGATTGTTCCTTGAAGTTCATATAAGAATGTATTATTTTGTTTTTAAATGTAGTAAATCTTTGTTACCTCACATCAGGGAGTTCGCATTGCATGGCTGCAATCTTTATGTAAACATCAACTGGGCTTTTGATAGATATGACACACCACCAGCAGGTTGATGACCACGACAGTGTGGAATCAGACAAGTTGTTCTTCTATTGGTATATACTCAGGCTTTCTGGTGTTTTAAAGATTGTTCCTTGAAGTTCATATAAGAACGTAGTACTTTGTTTTTAAATGTGGTAAATCTTTGTTGGCTCACATCAGGGAGTTCGCATTGCATGGCTGCAATCTTTATTTGCACATCAACTGGGCTTTTGATAGATATGACACATCACCAGCAGCTCGGTGACCACGACGGTGTGGAATCAGACAAGTTGTTCTTCTATTGGTATGTACACAGGCTTTCTGGTGCTTTAAAGATTGTTCCTTGAAGTTCACATAAGAACGTAGTATTTTGTTTTTAAATGTAGTAAATCTTTGTTTTTAAATGTAGTAAATCTATGTTGCCTCACATCAGGGAGTTCGCATTGCATGGCTGCAATCTTTATTGGCACATCAACTGGGCTTTTGATAGATACGACACACCACCAGCAGGTTGATGACCACGACGTTGTGGAATAAGACAAGTTGTTCTTCTATTGGTATGTACTCAGGCTTTCTGGTGTTTTAAAGATTGTTCTTTGAAGTTCATAAAAGAAGGGAGTGTTTTGTTTTTAAATGTAGTAAATCTTTGTTGCCTCATACCAGGGAGTTCGCATTGCATGGCTGCAATGTTTATTTGCACATCAACTGGGCATTTGATTGATATGACACACCACCAGAAACGTGATGACCACGACGGTGTGGAATCAGACAAGTTGTTCTTGTATTGGTATGTGCACAGGCTTTCTGGTGTTTTAAAGATTGTTCCTTGAAGTTCATATAAGAACGTAGTATTTTGTTTTTAAATGTAGTAAATCTTTGTTGCCTCACATCAGGGAGTTCGCATTGCATGGCTGCAATCTTTATTTGCACATCAACTGGGCTGTTGATAGATATGACACACCACCTGCAGCTTGATGACCACGACGGTGTGGAATCAGACAAGTTGTTCTTCTATTGGTATGTACTCAGTTTTTCTGGTGTTTTAAAGATTGTTCCTTGAAGTTCATATAAGAACGTAGTATTTTGTTTTTAAATGTAGTAAATCTTTGTTGCCTCACATCAGGGAGTTTGCATTGCATGGCTGCAATGTTTATTTGCACATCAACTTGGCTTTTGATAGATATGACACACCACCAGCAGCTTGATGACCACGACGGTGTGGAATCAGACAAGTTGTTCTTCTATTGGTATGTACTCAGGCTTTCTGGTGTTTTAAAGATTGTTCCTTGAAGTTCATATAAGAACGTAGTATTTTGTTTTTAAATGTAGTAAATCTTTGTTACCTCACATCAGGGAGTTCGCATTGCATGGCTGCAATCTTTATTTGCACATCAACTGGGCTTGTGATAGATATGACACACCACCAGCAGCTTGATGACCACGACTGTGTGGAATCAGACAATTTGTTCTTCTATTGGTATGTACTAAGGCTTTCTGGTGTTTTAAAGATTGTTCCTTGAAGTTCATATAAGAACGTAGTATTTTGTTTTTAAATGTAGTAAATCTTTGTTGCCTCACTTCAGGGAGTTCGCATTGCATGGCTGCAATGTTTATTTGCGCATCAACTGGGCTTTTGATAGATATGACACACCACCAGCAGCTTGATGACCACGACGGTGTGGAATCAGACAAGTTGTTCTTCTATTGGTATGTACACAGGCTTTCTGGTGTTTTAAAGATTGTTGCTTGAAGTTCATATAAGAACGTAGTACTTTGTTTTTAAATGTGGTAAATCTTTGTTGCCTCACATCAGGGAGTTCGCATTGCATGGCTGCAATCTTTATTTGCACATCAACTGGGCTTTTGATAGATATGACACACCACCAGCAGCTTGATGACCACGACGGTGTGGAAACAGACAAGTTGTTCTTCTATTGGTATGTACTAAGGCTTTCTGGTGTTTTAAAGATTGTTCCTTGAAGTTCATATAAGAACGTAGTATTTTGTTTTTAAATGTAGTAAATCTTTGTTGCCTCACATCAGGGAGTTCGCATTGCATGGCTGCAATCTTTATTTGCACATCAACTGGGCTTTTGATAGATATGACACACCACCAGCAGCTTGATGACCACGACGGTGTGGAATCAGACAAGTTGTTCTTCTATTGGTATGTACTCAGGCTTTCTGGTGTTTTAAAGATTGTTCCTTGAAGTTCATATATGAATGTAGTATTTTGTTTTTAAATGGTGTAAATCTTTGTTGCCTCACATCAGGGAGTTTGCATTGCATGGCTGCAATCTTTATTTGCACATCAACTGGGCTTTTGATAGATATGACACACCACCAGCAGGTTGATGACCACGATAGTGTGGAATAAGACAAGTTGTTCTTCTGTTGGTATGTACTCAGGCTTTCTGGTGTTTTAAAGATTGTTCCTTGTAGTTCATATAAGAACGTAGTATTTTGTTTTCAAATGTAGTAAATCTTTGTTGCCTCACATCAGGGAGTTCGTATTACATGGCTGCAATCTTTATTGGCACATCAACTGGGCTTTTGATAGATATGACACACCACCAGCAGCTTGATGACCACGACGGTGTGGAATAAGACAAGTTGTTCTTCTATTGGTATGTACTCAGGCTTTCTGGTGTTTTAAAGATTTTTCATTGAAGTTCATATAAGAACGTAGTATTTTGTTTTTAAATGTAGTAAATCTTTGTTGCCTCATATCAGGGAGTTCGCATTGCATGATGCAATCTTTATTTGCACATCAACTGGGCTTTTGATAGATATGACACACCACTAGCAGCTTGATGACCACGACGGTGTGAAATCAGACAAGTTGTTCTTCTATTGGTATGTACTCGGGCTTTCTGGTGTTTTAAAGATTGTTCCTTGAAGTTCATATAAGAACGTATTATTTTGTTTTTAAATGTAGTAAATCTTTGTTACCTCACATCAGGGAGTTCGCATTGCATGGCTGCAATCTTTATGTCCACATCAACTGGGCTTTTAATGGATATGACACACCACCAGCAGGTTGATGACCACGACGGTGTGGAATCAGACAAGTTGTTCTTCTATTGTTATGTACTCAGGCTTTCTGGTGTTTTAAAGATTGTTCCTTGTAGTTCATATAAGAACGTAGTATTTTGTTTTTAAATGTAGTAAATCTTTGTTGCCTCACATCAGGGAGTTCGCATTGCATGGCTGCAATCTCTATTTGCACATTAACTGGGCTGTTGATAGATATGACACACCACCTGCAGGTTGATGACCACGACGGTGTGGAATCAGGCAAGTTGTTCTTCCATTGGTATGTACTCAGGCTTTCTGGTGTTTTAAAGATTGTTCCTTGAAGTTCATATAAGAACGTAGTATTTTGTTTTTAAATGTAGTAAATCTTTGTTGCCTCACATCAGGGAGTTCGCATTGCATGGCTGCAATCTTTATTTGCACATCAACTGGGCTTTTGATAGATATGACACACCACCAGCAGCTTGATGACCACGACGGTGTGGAATCAGACAAGTTGTTCTTCTATTGGTATGTACTCAGGCTTTCTGGTGTTTTAAAGATTGTTCCTTGAAGTTCGTATAAGAACGTATTATTTTGTTTTTAAATGTAGTAAATCTTTGTTACCTCACATCAGGGAGTTCGCATTGCATGGCTGCAATCTTTATGTCCACATCAACTGGGCTTTTGATGGATATGACACACCACCAGCAGGTTGATGACCACGACGGTGTGGAATCAGGCAAGTTGTTCTTCTATTGGTATGTACTCAGGCTTTCTGGTGTTTTAAAGATTGTTCCTTGAAGTTCATATAAGAACGTAGTATTTTGTTTTTAAATGTAGTAAATCTTTGTTGCCTCACATCAGGGAGTTCGCATTGCATGGCTGCAATGTTTATTTGCTCATCAACTGGGCTTTTGATAGATATGACACACCACCAACAGCTTGATGACCACGACGGTGTGGAATCAGACAAGTTGTTCTTCTATTGTTATGTACACAGGTTTTCTGGTGTTTTAAAGATTGTTCCTTGTAGTTCATATAAGAACGTAGTATTTTGTTTTTAAATGTAGTAAATCTTTGTTGCCTCACATCAGGGAGTTCGCATTGCATGGCTGCAATCTTTATTTGCACATCAACTGGGCTTTTGATAGATATGACACACCACCAGCAGCTTGATGACCACGACTGTTTGGAATCAGACAATTTGTTCTTCTATTGGTATGTACTTAGGCTTTCTGGTGTTTTAAAGATTGTTCCTTGAAGTTCATATAAGAACGTAGTATTTTGTTTTTAAATGTAGTAAATCTTTGTTGCCTCACGTCAGGGAGTTCGCATTGCATGGCTGCAATGTTTATTTGCCCATCAACTGGGCTTTTGATAGATATGACACACCACCAGCATCTTGATGACCACGACGGTGTGGAATCAGACAAGTTGTTCTTTTATTGGTATGTACTCAGGCTTTCTGGTGTTTTAAAGATTGTTCCTTGAAGTTCATATAAGAACGTATTATTTTGTTTTTAAATGTAGTAAATCTTTTTTACCTCACATCAGGGAGTTTGCATTGCATGGCTGCAATCTTTATGTCCACATCAACTGGGCTTTTGATGGATATGACACACCACCAGCAGGTTGATGACCACGACGGTGTGGAATCAGACAAGTTGTTCTTCTATTGGTATGTACTCAGGCTTTCTGGTTTTTTAAAGATTGTTCCTTGTAGTTCATATAAGAACGTAGTATTTTGTTTTTAAATGTAGTAAATCTTTGTTGCCTCACATCAGGGAGTTCGCATTGCATGGCTGCAATGTTTATTTGCACATCAACTGGGCTGTTGATAGATATGACACACCACCTGCAGCTTGATGACCACGACGGTGTGGAATCAGGCAAGTTGTTCTTCTATTGGTATGTACTCGGGCTTTCTGGTGTTTTAAAGATTGTTCCTTGAAGTTCATATAAGAACGAGGTATTTTGTTTTTAAATGTAGTAAATCGTTGTTGCCTCACATCAGGGAGTTCGCATTGCATGGCTGCAATGTTTATTTGCACATCAACTGGGCTTTTGATAGATATGACACACCACCAACAGCTTGATGACCACGACGGTGTGGAATCAGACAAGTTGTTCTTCTATTGGTATGTACTAAGGCTTTCTGGTGTTTTAAAGATTGTTCCTTGAAGTTCATATAAGAATGTAGTATTTTGTTTTTAAATGTAGTAAATCTTTGTTGCCTCACATCAGGGAGTTCGCATTGCATGGCTGCAATCTTTATTTGCACATCAACTGGGCTTTCGATAGATATGACACACCACCAGCAGCTTGATGACCACGACTGTGTGGAATCAGACAATTTGTTGTTCTATTGGTATGTACTCAGGCTCTCTGGTGTTTTAAAGATTGTTCCTTGAAGTTCATATAAGAACGTAGTATTTTGTTTTTAAATGTAGTAAATCTTTGTTGCCTCACGTCAGGGAGTTCGAATTGCATGGCTGCAATGTTTATTTGCCCATCAACTGGGCTTTTGATAGATATGACACACCACCAGCAGGTTGATGACCACGAAGGTGTGGAATCAGACAAGTTGTTCTTCTATTGGTATGTACTCAGACTATCTGGTGTTTTAAAGATTGTTCTTTGAAGTTCATATAAGAACGTAGTACTTTGTTTTTAAACGTGGTAAATCTTTGTTGCCTCACATCAGGGAGTTCGCATTGCATGGCTGCAATCTTTATTCGCACATCAACTGGGCTTTTGATAGATATGACACACCACCAGCAGCTTGATGACCACGACGGTGTGGAATCAGACAAGTTGTTCTTCTATTGGTATGTACTAAGGCTTTCTGGTGTTTTAAAGATTGTTCCTTGAAGTTCATATAAGAACGTAGTATTTTGTTTTTAAATGTAGTAAATCTTTGTTGCCTCACATCAGGGAGTTCGCATTGCATGCCTGCAATGTTTATTTGCACATCAACTGGGCTTTTGATAGATATGACACACCACCAACAGCTTGATGACCACGACGGTGTGGAATCAGACAAGTTGTTCTTCTATTGGTATGTACACAGGCTTTCTGGTGTTTTAAAGATTGTTCCTTGAAGTTCATATAAGAACGTAATATTTTGTTTTTAAATGTAGTAAATCTTTGTTGCCTCACATCAGGGAGTTCGCATTGCATGGCTCCGATCTTTATTTGCACATCAACTGGGCTTTTGATAGATATGACACACCACCAACAGCTTGATGACCACGACTGTGTGGAATCAGACAATTTGTTCTTCTATTGGTATGTACTCAGGCTTTCTGGTGTTTTAAAGATTGTTCCTTGAAGTTCATATAAGAACGTAGTATTTTGTTTTTAAATGTAGTAAATCTTTGTTGCCTCACATCAGGGAGTTCGCATTGCATGGCTCCAATCTTTATTTGCACATCAACTGGGCTTTTGATAGATATGACACACCACCAGCAGCTTGATGACCACGACTGTGTGGAATCAGACAATTTGTTCTTCTATTGGTATGTACTCAGGCTTTCTGGTGTTTTAAAGATTGTTCCTTGAAGTTCATATAAGAACGTAGTATTTTGTTTTTAAATGTAGTAAATCTTTGTTGCCTCACGTCAGGGAGTTCGCATTGCATGGCTGCAATGTTTATTTGCACATCAACTGGGCTTTTGATAGATATGACACACCACCAACAGCTTGATGACCACGACGGTGTGGAATCAGACAAGTTGTTCTTCTATTGGTATGTACTAAGGCTTTCTGGTGTTTTAAAGATTGTTCCTTGAAGTTCATATATGAAGGTAGTATTTTGTTTTTAAATGTAGTAAATCTTTGTTGCCTCACATCAGGGAGTTCGCATTGCATGCCTGCAATGTTTATTTGCACATCAACTGGGCTTTTGATAGATATGACACACCACCAACAGCTTGATGACCACGACGGTGTGGAATCAGACAAGTTGTTCTTCTATTGGTATGTACACAGGCTTTCTGGTGTTTTAAAGATTGTTCCTTGAAGTTCATATAAGAACGTAGTATTTTGTTTTTAAATGTAGTAAATCTTTGTTGCCTCACATCAGGGAGTTCGCATTGCATGGCTGCAATCTTTATTTGCACATCAACTGGGCTTTTGATAGATATGACACACCACCAGCAGCTTGATGACCACGACTGTGTGGAATCAGACAATTTGTTCTTCTATTGGTATGTACTCAGGCTTTCTGGTGTTTTAAAGATTGTTCCTTGAAGTTCATATAAGAACGTAGTATTTTGTTTTTAAATGTAGTAAATCTTTGTTGCCTCACGTCAGGGAGTTCGCATTGCATGGCTGCAATGTTTATTTGCCCATCAACTGGGCTTTTGATAGATATGACACACCACCAGCAGCTTGATGACCACGACGGTGTGAAATCAGACAAGTTGTTCTTCTATTGGTATGTACTCGGGCTTTCTGGTGTTTTAAAGATTGTTCCTTGAAGTTCATATAAGAACGTAGTATTTTGTTTTTAAATGTAGTAAATCTTTGTTGCCTCACATCAGGGAGATCACATTGCATGGCTGCAATCTTTATTTGCACATCAACTGGGCATTTGATAGATATGACACACCACCAGCAGCTTGATGACCACGAAGGTGTGGAATCAGACAAGTTGTTCTTCTATTGGTATGTACTCAGGCTTTCTGGTGTTTTAAAGATTGTTCCTTGAAGTTCATATAAGAACGTATTATTTTGTTTTTAAATGTAGTAAATCTTTGTTACCTCACATCAGGGAGTTCGCATTGCATGGCTGCAATCTTTATGTCCACATCAACTGGGCTTTTGATGGATATGACACACCACCAGCAGGTTGATGATCACGACGGTGTGGAATCAGGCAAGTTGTTCTTCTATTGGTATGTACTCAGGCTTTCTGGTGTTTTAAAGATTGTTCCTTGAAGTTCATATAAGAACGTAGTATTTTGTTTTTAAATGTAGTAAATCTTTGTTGCCTCACATCAGGGAAGTCGCATTGCATGGCTGCAATGTTTATTTGCACATCAACTGGGCTTTTGATAGATATGACACACCACCATCAGCTTGATGACCACGACGGTGTGGAATCAGACAAGTTGTTCTTCTATTGGTATGTACACAGGCGTTCTGGTGTTTTAAAGATTGTTCCTTGTAGTTCATATAAGAATGTAGTATTTTGTTTTTAAATGTAGTAAATCTTTGTTGCCTCACATCAGGGAGTTCGCATTGCATGGCTGCAATCTTTATTTGCACATCAACTGGGCTTTTGATAGATATGACACACCACCAGCAGCTTGATGACCACGACGGTGTGGAATCAGACAATTTGTTCTTCTATTGGTATGTACTCAGGCTTTCTGGTGTTTTAAAGATTGTTCCTTGAAGTTCATATAAGAACGTAGTATTTTGTTTTTAAATGTAGTAAATCTTTGTTCCCTCAAATCAGGGAGTTCGCATTGCATGGCTGCAATCTTTATTTGCACATCAACTGGGCTTTTGATAGATATGACACACCACCAGCAGCTTGATGACCACGACTGTGTGGAATAAGACAAGTTCTTCTTCTATTGGTATGTACTCAGGCTTTCTGGTGTTTTAAAGATTGTTCCTTGAAGTTCATATAAGAACGTAGTATTTTGTTTTTAAATGTAGTAAATCTTTGTTGCCTCATGTCAGGGAGTTCGCATTGCATGGCTGCAATGTTTATTTGCCCATCAACTGGGCTTTTGATAGATATGACACACCACCAGCAGCTTGATGACCATGACGGTGTGGAATCAGACAAGTTGTTCTTCTGTTGGTATGTACTCAGGCTATATGGTGTTTTAAAGATTGTTCTTTGAAGTTCATATAAGAACGCAGTACTCTGTTTTTAAACATGGTAAATCTTTGTTGCCTCACATCAGGGAGATCGCATTGCATGGCTGCAATCTTTATTTGCACATCAACTGGGCTTTTGATAGATATGACACACCACCAGCAGCTTGATGACCACGACGGTGTGGAATCAGACAAGTTGTTCTTCTATTGGTATGTACTAAGGCTTTCTGGTGTTTTAAAGATTGTTCCTTGAAGTTCATATAAGAACGTAGTATTTTGTTTTTAAATGTAGTAAATCTTTGTTGCCTCACATCAGGGAGTTCACATTGCATGGCTGCAATCTTTATTTGCACATCAACTGGGCTTTTGATAGATATGACACACCACCAGCAGCTTGATGACCACGACGGTGTGGAATCAGACAAGTTGTTCTTCTATTGGTATGTACTCAGGCTTTCTGGTGTTTTAAAGATTGGTCCTTGTAGTTCATATATGAACGTAGTATTTTGTTTTTAAATGTAGTAAAACTTTGTTGCCTCACTTCAGGGAGTTCGCATTGCATGGCTGCAATCTTTATTTGCACATCAACTGGGCTTTTGATAGATATGACACACCAACAGCAGGTTGATGACCACGATGGTGTGGAATCAGACAAGTTGTTCTTCTATTGGTATGTACTCAGGCTTTCTGGTGTTTTAAAGATTGTTCCTTGTAGTTCATATAAGAACGTAGTATTTTGTTTTTAAATGTAGTAAATCTTTGTTGCCTCACATCAGGGAGTTCGCATTGCATGGCTGCAATCTTTATTTGCACATCAACTGGGCTTTTGATAGATATGACACACGACCAGCTGCTTGATGACCAGGACGGTGTGGAATAAGACAAGTTGTTCTTCTATTGGTATGTACTCAGGCATTCTGGTGTTTTAAAGATTGTTCTTTGAAGTTCATATAAGAACGTAGTATTTTGTTTTTAAATGTAGTAAATCTTTGTTACCTCACATCAGGGAGTTCGCATTGCATGGCTGCAATCTTTATGTCCACATCAACTGGGCTTTTGATAGATATGACACACCACCAGCAGGTTGATGACCACGACGGTGTGGAATCAGACAAGTTGTTCTTCTATTGGTATGTACTCAGGCTTTCTGGTGTTTTAAAGATTGTTCCTTGTAGTTCATATAAGAACGTATTATTTTGTTTTTAAATGTAGTAAATCTTTGTTACCTCACATCAGGGAGTTCGCATTGCATGGCTGCAATCTTTATGTCCACATCAACTGGGCTTTTGATGGATATGACACACCACCAGCAGGTTATTGACCACGACGGTGTGGAATCAGGCAAGTTGTTCTTCTATTTGTGTGTACTCAGGCTTTCTGGTGTTTTAAAGATTGTTCCTTGAAGTTCATATAAGAACGTAGTATTTTTTTTAAATGTAGTAAATCTTTGTTGCCTCACGTCAGGGAGTTCGCATTGCATGGCTGCAATGTTTATTTGCCCATCAACTGGGCTTTTGATAGATATGACACACCACCAGCAGCTTGATGACCACGACGGTGTGGAATCAGACAAGTTGTTCTTCTATTGGTATGTACTCAGGCTTTCTGGTGTTTTAACGATTGTTCCTTGAAGTTCATATAAGAACGTATTATTTTGTTTTTAAATGTAGTAAATCTTTGTTACCTCACATCAGGGAGTTCGCATTGCATGGCTGCAATCTTTATGTCCACATCAACTGGGCTTTTGATGGATATGACACACCACCAGCAGGTTGATGACCACGACGGTGTGGAATCAGACAAGTTGTTCTTCTATTGGTATGTACTCAGGCTTTCTGGTGTTTTAAAGATTGTTCCTTGTAGTTCATATAAGAACGTTGTATTTTGTTTTTAAATGTAGTAAATCTTTGTTGCCTCACATCAGGGAGTTCGCATTGCATGGCTGCAATGTTTATTTGCACATCAACTGGGCTGTTGATAGATATGACACACCACCTGCAGCTTGATGACCACGACGGTGTGGAATCAGGCAAGTTGTTCTTCTATTGGTATGTACTCAGGCTTTCTGGTGTTTTAAAGATTGTTCCTTGAAGTTCATATAAGAACGTAGTATTTTGTTTTTAAATGTAGTAAATCTTTGTTGCCTCACATCAGGGAGTTCGCATTGCATGGCTGCAATCTTTATTTGCACATCAACTGGGCTTTTGATAGATATGACACACCACCAGCAGCTTGATGACCACGACTGTGTGGAATAAGACAAGTTCTTCTTCTATTGGTATGTACACAGGCTTTCTGGTGTTTTAAAGATTGTTCCTTGAAGTTCATATAAGAACGTAGTATTTTGTTTTTAAATGTAGTAAATCTTTGTTGCCTCACATCAGGGAGTTCGCATTGCATGGCTGCAATCTTTATTTGCACATCAACTGGGCTTTTGATAGATATGACACACCACCAGCAGCTTGATGACCACGGCTGTGTGGAATCAGACAATTTGTTCTTCTATTGGTATGTACTCAGGCTTTCTGGTGTTTTAAAGATTGTTCCTTGAAGTTCATATAAGAACGTAGTATTTTGTTTTTAAATGTAGTAAATCTTTGTTGCCTCACGTCAGGGAGTTCGCATTGCATAGCTGCAATGTTTATTTGCCCATCAACTGGGCTTTTGATAGATATGACACACCACCAGCAGCTTGATGACCACGACGGTGTGGAATCAGACAAGTTGTTCTTCTATTGGTATGTACTCAGGCTATCTGGTGTTTTAAAGATTGTTCTTTGAAGTTCATATAAGAACGTAGTACTTTGTTTTTAAACGTGGTAAATCTTTGTTGCCTCACATCAGGGAGTTCGCATTGCATGGCTGCAATCTTTATTTGCACATCAACTGGGCTTTTGATAGACATGACACAAAACCAGCAGCTTGATGACCACGACGGTGTTGAATCAGACAAGTTGTTCTTCTATTGGTATGTACTAAGGCTTTCTGGTGTTTTAAAGATTGTTCCTTGAAGTTCATATAAGAACGTAGTATTTTGTTTTTAAATGTAGTAAATCTTTGTTGCCTCACATCAGGGAGTTCGCATTGCATGGCTGCAATCTTTACTTGCACATCAACTGGGCTTTTGATAGATATGACACACCACCAGCTGCTTGATGACCAGGACGGTGTGGAATAAGACAAGTTGTTCTTCTATTGGTATGTACTCAGGCTTTCTGGTGTTTTAAAGATTGTTCTTTGAAGTTCATATAAGAACGTAGTATTTTGTTTTTAAATGTAGTAAATCTTTGTTGCCTCATATCAGGGAGTTCGCATTGCATGATGCAATCTTTATTTGCACATCAACTGGGCTTTTGATAGATATGACACACCACTAGCAGCTTGATGACCACGACGGTGTGAAATCAGACAAGTTGTTCTTCTATTGGTATGTACTCGGGCTTTCTGGTGTTTTAAAGATTGTTCCTTGAAGTTCATATAAGAACGTAGTATTTTGTTTTTAAATGTAGTAAATCTTTGTTGCCTCACGTCAGGGAGATCACATTGCATGGCTGCAATCTTTATTTGCACATCAACTGGGCTTTTGATAGATATGACACACCACCAGCAGCTTGATGACCACGACGGTGTGGAATCAGACAAGTTGTTCTTCTATTGGTATGTACTCAGGCTTTCTGGTGTTTTAAAGATTGTTCCTTGAAGTTCATATAAGAACGTATTATTTTGTTTTTAAATGTAGTAAATCTTTGTTACCTCACATCAGGGAGTTCGCATTGCATGGCTGCAATCTTTATGTCCACATCAACTGGGCTTTTGATAGATATGACACACCACCAGCAGGTTGATGACCACGACGGTGTGGAATCAGACAAGTTGTTCTTCTATTGGTATGTACTCAGGCTTTCTGGTGTTTTAAAGATTGTTCCTTGTAGTTCATATAAGAACGTAGTATTTTGTTTTTAAATGTAGTAAATCTTTGTTGCCTCACATCAGGGAGTTCGCATTGCATGGCTGCAATCTTTATTTGCACATCAACAGGGCTTTTGATAGATATGACACACCACCAGCAGCTTGATGACCACGACGGTGTGGAATAAGACAAGTTGTTCTTCTATTGGTATGTACACAGGCTTTCTGGTGTTTTAAAGATTGTTCTTTGAAGTTCATATAAGAACGTAGTATTTTGTTTTTAAATGTAGTAAATCTTTGTTGCCTCATATCAGGGAGTTCGCATTGCATGATGCAATATTTATTTGCACATCAACTGGGCTTTTGATAGATATGACACACCACTAGCAGCTTGATGACCACGACGGTGTGAAATCAGACAAGTTGTTCCACTATTGGTATGTACTCGGGTTTTCTGGTGTTTTAAAGATTGTTCGTTGAAGTTCATATAAGAACGTAGTATTTTGTTTTTAAATGTAGTAAATCTTTGTTGCCTCACATCAGGGAGATCACATTGCATGGCTGCAATCTTTATTTGCATATCAACTGGGCTTTTGATAGATATGACACACCACCAGCAGCTTGATGACCACGACGGTGTGGAATCAGACAAGTTGTTCTTCTATTGGTATGTACTCAGGCTTTCTGGTGTTTTAAGGATTGTTCCTTGAAGTTCATATAAGAACGTATTGTTTTGTTTTTAAATGTAGTAAATCTTTGTTACCTCACAACAGGGGGTTCGCATTGCATGGCTGCAATCTTTATGTCCACATCAACTGGGCTTTTGATAGATATGACACACCACCAGCAGGTTGATGACCACGACAGTGTGGAATAAGACAAGTTGTTCTTCTATTGGTATATATTCAGGCTTTCTGGTGTTTTAAAGATTGTTCCTTGAAGTTCATATAAGAACGTAGTACTTTGTTTTTAAATGTGGTAAATCTTTGTTGCCTCACATCAGGGAGTTCGCATTGCATGGCTGCAATCTTTATTTGCACATCAACTGGGCTTTTGATAGATATGACACACCACCAGCAGCTTGATGACCATGACGGTGTGGAATCAGACAAGTTGTTCTTCTATTGGTATGTACTAAGGCTTTCTGGTGTTTTAAAGATTATTCCTTGAAGTTCATATAAGAACGTAGTATTTTGTTTTTAAATGTAGTAAATCTTTGTTGCCTCACATCAGGGAGTTCGCATTGCATGGCTGCAATCTTTATTTGCACATCAACTGGGCTTTTGATAGATATGACACACCACCAGCAGCTTGATGACCACGACGGTGTGGAATAAGACAAGTTGTTCTTCTATTGGTATGTACTCAGGCTTTCTGGTGTTTTAAAGATTGTTCTTTGAAGTTAATATAAGAACGTAGTATTTTGTTTTTAAATGTAGTAAATCTTTGTTGCCTCATATCAGGGAGTTGCATTGCATGATGCAATCTTTATTTGCACATCAACTGGGCTTTTGATAGATATGACACACCACTAGCAGCTTGATGACCACGACGGTGTGAAATCAGACAAGTTGTTCTTCTATTGGTATGTGCTCGGGCTTTCTGGTGTTTTAAAGATTGTTACTTGAAGTTCATATAAGAACGTAGTATTTTGTTTTTAAATGTAGTAAATCTTTGTTGCCTCATATCAGGGAGTTGCATTGCATGATGCAATCTTTATTTGCACATCAACTGGGCTTTTGATAGATATGACACACCACTAGCAGCTTGATGACCACGACGGTGTGAAATCAGACAAGTTGTTCTTCTATTGGTATGTGCTCGGGCTTTCTGGTGTTTTAAAGATTGTTCCTTGAAGTTTATATAAGAACGTAGTATTTTGTTTTTAAATGTAGTAAATCTTTGTTGCCTCACATCAGGGAGATCACATTGCATGGCTGCAATCTTTATTTGCACATCAACTGGGCTTTTGATAGATATGACACACCACCAGCAACTTGATGATCACGACGGTGTGGAATCAGACAAGTTGTTCTTCTATTGGTATGTACTCAGGCTTTCTGGTATTTTAAAGATTGTTCCTTGAAGTTCATATAAGAACGTATTATTTTGTTTTTAAATGTAATAAATCTTTGTTACCTCACATCAGGGGGTTCGCATTGCATGGCTGCAATCTTTATGTCCACATCAACTGGGCTTTTGATAGATATGACACACCACCAGCAGGTTGATGACCACGACAGTGTGGAATCAGACAAGTTGTTCTTCTATTGGTATATACTCAGGCTTTCTGGTGTTTTAAAGTTTGTTCCTTGAAGTTCATATAAGAACGTAGTACTTTGTTTTTAAATGTGGTAAATCTTTGTTGCCTCACATCAGGGAGTTCGCATTGCATGGCTGCAATCTTTATTTGCACATCAACTGGGCTTTTGATAGATATGACACACCACCAGCAGCTTGATGACCACGACGGTGTGGAATCAGACAAGTTGTTCTTCTATTGGTATGTACACAGGCTTTCTGGTGTTTTAAAGATTGTTCCTTGAAGTTCATATAAGAACGTAGTATTTTGTTTTTAAATGTAGTAAATCTTTGTTTTTAAATGTAGTAAATCTTTGTTGCCTCACATCAGGGAGTTCGCATTGCATGGCTGCAATCTTTATTGGCACATCAACTGGGCTTTTGAGAGATATGACACACCACCAGCAGGTTGATGATCACAACGTTGTGGAGTAAGACAAGTTGTTGTTCTATTGGTATGTACTCAGGCTTTCTGGTGTTTTAAAGATTGTTCTTTGAAGTTCATATAAGAAGGTAGTGTTTTGTTTTTAAATGTAGTAAATCTTTGTTGCCTCATACCAGGGAGTTCGCATTGCATGGCTGCAATGTTTTATTTGCACATCAACTGGGCTTTTGATAGATATGACACACCACCAGCAGCTTGATGACCACGACGGTGTGGAATCAGACAAGTTGTTCTTGTATTGGTATGTACACAGGCTTTCTGGTGTTTTAAAGATTGTTCCTTGAAGATCATATAAGAACGTAGTATTTTGTTTTTAAATGTAGTAAATCTTTGTTGCCTCACATCAGGGAGTTCGCATTGCATGGCTGCAATCTTTATTTGCACATCAACAGGGCTGTTGATAGATATGACACACCACCTGCAGCTTGATGACCACGACGGTGTGGAATCAGACAAGTTGTTCTTCTATTGGTATGTACACAGGCTTTCTGGTGTTTTAAAGATTGTTCCTTGAAGTTCATATAAGAACGTAGTATTTTGTTTTTAAATGTAGTAAATCTTTGTTGCCTCACATCAGGGAGTTCGCATTGCATGGCTGCAATCTTTATTTGCACATCAACTGGGCTTTTGATAGATATGACACACCACCAGCAGCTTGATGACCACGACTGTGTGGAATCAGACAATTTGTTCTTCTATGGGTATGTACTCAGGCTTTCTGGTGTTTTAAAGATTGTTCTTTGAAGTTCATATAAGAAGGTAGTGTTTTGCTTTTAAATGTAGTAAATCTTTGTTGCCTCATACCAGGGAGTTCGCATTGCATGGCTGCAATGTTTATTTGCACATCAACTGGGCTTTTGATAGATATGACACACCACCAGCAGCTTGATGACCACGACGGTGTGGAATCAGACAAGTTGTTGTTCTATTGGTATGTACTCAGGCTTTCTGGTGTTTTAAAGATTGTTCCTTGAAGTTCATATAAGAACGTAGTATTTTGTTTTTAAATGTAGTAAATCTTTGTTGCCTCACGTCAGGGAGTTCGCATTGCATGGCTGCAATGTTTATTTGCGCATCAACTGGGCTTTTGATAGATATGACACACCACCAGCAGCTTGATGACCACGACGGTGTGGAATCAGACAAGTTGTTCTTCTATTGGTATGTACTCAGGCTTTCTGGTGTTTTAAAGATTGTTCTTTGAAGTTCATATAAGAAGGTAGTGTTTTGCTTTTAAATGTAGTAAATCTTTGTTGCCTCATACCAGGGAGTTCGCATTGCATGGCTGCAATGTTTATTTGCACATCAACTGGGCTTTTGATAGATATGACACACCACCAGCAGCTTGATGACCACGACGGTGTGGAATCAGACAAGTTGTTCTTCTATTGGTATGTACTAAGGCTTTCTGGTGTTTTAAAGATTGTTCCTTGAAGTTCATATAAGAGCGTAGTATTTTGTTTTTAAATGTAGTAAATCTTTGTTGCCCCACATCAGGGAGTTCGCATTGCATGGCTGCAATCTTTATTTGCACATCAACTGGGCTTTTGATAGATATGACACACCACCAGCAGCTTGATGACCACGACGGTGTGGAATCAGACAAGTTGTTCATCTATTGGTATGTACTCCGGATTTCTGGTGTTTTAAAGATTGTTCCTTGAAGTTCATATATGAACGTAATATTTTGTTTTTAAATGTAGTAAATCTTTGTTGCCTCACATCAGGGAGTTCGCATTGCATGGCTGCAATCTTTATTTGCACATCAACTGGGCTTTTGATAGATATGACACACCACCAGCAGCTTGATGACCACGACGGTGTGGAATCAGACAAGTTGTTCTTCTATTGGTATGTACTCAGGCTTTCTGGTATTTTAAAGATTGTTCCTTGAAGTTCATATATGAACGTATTATTTTGTTTTTAAATGTAATAAATCTTTGTTACCTCACATCAGGGGGTTCGCATTGCATGGCTGCAATCTTTATGTCCACATCAACTGGGCTTTTGATAGATATGACACACCACCAGCAGGTTGATGACCACGACAGTGTGGAATCAGACAAGTTGTTCTTCAATTGGTATATACTCAGGCTTTCTGGTGTTTTAAAGATTGTTCCTTGAAGTTCATATAAGAACGTAGTACTTTGTTTTTAAATGTGGTAAATCTTTGTTGCCTCACATCAGGGAGTTCGCATTGCATGGCTGCAATCTTTATTTGCACATCAACTGGGCTTTTGATAGATATGACACACCACCAGCAGCTTGATGACCACGACGGTGTGGAATCAGACAAGTTGTTCTTCTACTGGTATGTACACAGGCTTTCTGGTGTTTTAAAGATTGTTCCTTGAAGTTCATATAAGAACGTAGTATTTTGTTTTTAAATGTAGTAAATCTTTGTTTTTAAATGTAGTAAATCTTTGTTGCCTCACATCAGGGAGTTCGCATTGCATGGCTGCAATCTTTATTTGCACATCAACTGGGCTTTTGATAGATATGACACACCACCAGCAGCTTGATGACCACGACGGTGTGGAATCAGACAATTTGTTCTTCTATTGGTATGTACTCAGGCATTCTGGTGTTTTAAAGATTGTTACTTGAAGTTCATATAAGAACGTAGTATTTTGTTTTTAAATGTAGTAAATCTTTATTACCTCACATCAGGGAGTTCGCATTGCATGGCTGCAATCTTTATTGGCACATCAACTGGGCTTTTGATAGATATGACACACCACCAGCAGGTTGATGATCACAACGTTGTGGAATAAGACAAGTTGTTCTTCTATTGGTATGTACTCAGGCTTTCTGGTGTTTTAAAGATTGTTCTTTGAAGTTCATATAAGAAGGTAGTGTTTTGTTTTTATATGTAGTAAATCTTTGTTGCCTCATACCAGGGAGTTCGCATTGCATGGCTGCAATGTTTATTTGCACATCAACTGGGCTTTTGATAGATATGACACACCACCAGCAGCTTGATGACCACGACGGTGTGGAATCAGACAAGTTGTTCTTGTATTGGTATGTACACAGGCTTTCTGGTGTTTTAAAGATTGTTCCTTGAAGATCATATAAGAACATAGTATTTTGTTTTTAAATGTAGTAAATCTTTGTTGCCTCACATCAGGGAGTTCGCATTGCATGGCTGCAATCTTTATTTGCACATCAACAGGGCTGTTGATAGATATGACACACCACCTGCAGCTTGATGACCACGACGGTGTGGAATCAGACAAGTTGTTCTTCTATTGGTATGTACACAGGCTTTCTGGTGTTTTAAAGATTGTTCCTTGAAGTTCATATAAGAACGTAGTATTTTGTTTTTAAATGTAGTAAATCTTTGTTGCCTCACATCAGGGAGTTCGCATTGCAAGGCTGCAATGTTTATTTGCACATCAACTGGGCTTTTGATAGATATGACACACCACCAGCAGCTTGATGACCACGACGGTGTGGAATCAGACAAGTTGTTCTTCTATTGGTATGTACTAAGGCTTTCTGGTGTTTTAAAGATTGTTCCTTGAAGTTCATATAAGAGCGTAGTATTTTGTTTTTAAATGTAGTAAATCTTTGTTGCCTCACATCAGGGAGTTCGCATTGCATGGCTGCAATCTTTATTTGCACATCAACTGGGCTTTTGATAGATATGACACACCACCAGCATCTTGATGACCACGACGGTGTGGAATCAGACAAGTTGTTCATCTATTGGTATGTACTCCGGATTTCTGGTGTTTTAAAGATTGTTCCTTGAAGTTCATATATGAACGTAATATTTTGTTTTTAAATGTAGTAAATCTTTGTTGCCTCACATCAGGGAGTTCGCATTGCATGGCTGCAATCTTTATTTGCACATCAACTGGGCTTTTGATAGATATGACACACCACCAGCAGGTTGATGACCACGATGGTGTGGAATCAGACAAGTTGTTCTTCTATTGGTATGTACTCGGGCTTTCTGGTGTTATAAAGATTGTTCCTTGAAGTTCATATAAGAACGTAGTATTTTGTTTTTAAATGTAGTAAATCTTTGTTGCCTCACATCAGGGAGATCACATTGCATGGCTGCAATCTTTATTTGCACATCAACTGGGCTTTTGATAGATATGACACACCACCAGCAGCTTGATGACCACGACGGTGTGGAATCAGACAAGTTGTTCTTCTATTGGTATGTACTCAGGCTTTCTGGTGTTTTGAAGATTGTTCCTTGAAGTTCATATAAGAACGTATTATTTTGTTTTTAAATGTAGTAAATCTTTGTTACCTCACATCAGGGAGTTCGCATTGCATGGCTGCAATCTTTACGTCCACATAAACTGGGCTTTTGATAGATATGACACACAACCAGCAGGTTGGTGACCACGACAGTGCGGAATCAGGCAAGTTGTTCTTCTATTGGTATGTACTCAGGCTTTCTGGTGTTTTAAAGATTGTTCCTTGAAGTTCATATAAGAACGTAGTACTTTGTTTTTAAATGTGGTAAATCTTTGTTGCCTCACATCAGGGAGTTCGCATTGCATGGCTGTAATCTTTATTTGCACATCAACTGGGCTTTTGATAGATATGACACACCTCCAGCAGCTTGATGACCACGACGGTGTGGAATCAGACAAGTTGTTCTTCTATTGGTATGTACTCAGGCTTTCTGGTATTTTAAAGATTGTTCCTTGAAGTTCATATAAGAACG
Organism: Schistocerca gregaria; assembly: GCF_023897955.1. NCBI lineage: Eukaryota > Metazoa > Arthropoda > Insecta > Orthoptera > Acrididae > Schistocerca > Schistocerca gregaria. Next base: position 97,399,777 of record NC_064929.1, on the reverse strand, counting down.
TATTATTTTGTTTTTAAATGTAATAAATCTTTGTTACCTCACATCAGGGGGTTTCGCATTGCATGGCTGCAATCTTTATGTCCACATCAACTGGGCTTTTGATAGATATGACACACCACCAGCAGGTTGATGACCACGACAGTGTGGAATCAGACAAGTTGTTCTTCAATTGGTATATACTCAGGCTTTCTGGTGTTTTAAAGATTGTTCCTTGAAGTTCATATAAGAACGTAGTATTTTGTTTTTAAATGTAGTAAATCTTTGTTTTTAAATGTGGTAAATCTTTGTTGCCTCACATCAGGGAGTTAGCATTGCATGGCTGCAATCTTTATTTGCACATCAACTGGGCTTTTGATAGATATGACACACCACCAGCAGCTTGATGACCACGACGGTGTGGAATCAGACAAGTTGTTCTTCTATTGGTATGTACACAGGCTTTCTGGTGTTTTAAAGATTGTTCCTTGAAGTTAATATAAGAACGTAGTATTTTGTTTTTAAGTGTAGTAAATCTTTGTTGCCTCATATCAGGGAGTTTGCATTGCATGGCTGCAATCTTTATTTGCACATCAACTGGGCTTTTGATAGATATGACACACCACCAGCAGCTTGATGACCACGACGGTGTGGAATCCGACAAGTTGTTCTTCTATTGGTATGTACTCAGGCTTTCTGGGTTTTTAAAGATTGTTCCTTGAAGTTCATATATGAACGTAGTATTTTGTTTTTAAATGTAGTAAATCTTTGTTGCCCCACATCAGGGAGTTCGCATTGCATGGCTGCAATCTTTATTTGCACATCAACTGGGATTTTGATAGATATGACACACCACCAGCAGGTTGATGACCACGACGGTGTGGAATAAGACAAGTTGTTCTTCTATTGGTATGTACTCAGGCTTTCTGGTGTTTTAAAGATTGTTCTCTGAAGTTCATATAAGATCGTAGTATTATGTTTTTAAATGTAGTAAATCTTTGTTGCCTCACATCAGGGAGTTCGCATTGCATGGCTGCAATCTTTATTTGCACATCAACTTTGCTTTTGATAGATATGACACACCACCAGCATGTTGATGACCACGACGGTGTGGAATCAGACAAGTTGTTCTTCTATTGGTATGTACTCAGGCTTTCTGGTGTTTTAAAGATTGTTCCTTGAAGTTCATATAAGAACGTAGTATTTTGTTTTTAAATGTAGTAAATCTTTGTTGCCTCACATCTGGGAGTTCGCATTGCATGGCTGCAAACTTTATTTGCACATCAACTGGGCTTTTGATAGATATGACACACCACCAGCAGGTTGATGACCACGACGGTGTGGAATAAGACAAGTTGTTCTTCTATTGGTATGTACTCAGGCTTTCTGATGTTTTAAAGATTGTTCTTTGAAGTTCATATAAGAACGTAGTATTTTGTTTTTAAATGTAGTAAATCTTTGTTGCCTCATACCAGGGAGTTTGCATTGCATGGCTGCAATCTTTATTTGCACATCAACTGGGCTCTTGATAGATATGACACACCACCTGCAGCTTGATGACCACGACGGTGTGGAATCAGACAAGTTGTTCTTCTATTGGTATGTACTCAGGCTTTCTGGTGTTTTAAAGATTGTTCCTTGAAGTTCATATATGAACGTAGTATTTTGTTTTTAAATGTAGTAAATCTTTGTTGCCTCACATCAGGTTGTTTGCATTGCATGCCTGTAATCTTTATTTGCACATAAACTGGGCTTTTGATAGTAATTACACACCACCAACAGCTTGATGACCACGACGGTGTGGAATCAGACAAGTTGTTCTTCTATTGGTATGTACTCAGGCTTTCTGGTGTTTTAAAGATTGTTGCTTGAAGTTCATATATGAACGTAGTATTTTGTTTTTAAATGTAGTAAATCTTTGTTGCCTCACATCAGGGAGTTCGCATTGCATGGCTGCAATCTTTATTTGCACATTAACTGGGCTTTTGGTAGATATGACACACCACCAGCAGGTTGATGACCTCGACGGGGTGGAATAAGACAAGTTGTTCTTCTATTGGTATGTACTCAGGCTTTCTGGTGTTTTAAAGATTGTTCTTTGAAGTTCATATAAGAACGTAGTGTTTTGTTTTTAAATGTGGTAAATCTTTGTTGCCTCATATCAGGGAGTTCGCATTGCATGGCTGCAATCTTTATTTGCACATCAACTGGGCTTTTGATAGATATGACACACCACCAGCATGTTGATGACCACGACGGTGTGGAATCAGACAAGTTGTTCTTCTATTGGTATGTACTCAGGCTTTCTGGTGTTTTAAAGATTGTTCTTTGAAGTTCATATAAGAACGTAGTATTTTGTTTTTAAGTGTAGTAAATCTTTGTTGCCTCATATCAGGGAGTTCGCATTGCATGGCTGCAATCTTTATTTGCACATCAACTGGGCTTTTGATAGATATGACACACCACCAGCAGCTTGATGACCACGACGGTGTGGAATCCGACAAGTTGTTCTTCTATTGGTATGTACTCAGGCTTTCTGGTGTTTTAAAGATTGTTCCTTGAAGTTCATATATGAACGTAGTATTTTGTTTTTAAATGTAGTAAATCTTTGTTGCCTCACATCAGGGAGTTTGCATTACATGGCTGTAATCTTTATTTGCACATAAACTGGGCTTTTGATAGTAATTACACACCACCAGCAGGTTGATGACCACGACGGTGTGGAATCAGACAAGTTGTTCTTCTATTGGTATGTACTCAGGCTTTCTGGTGTTTTAAAGATTGTTCGTTGAAGTTCATATAAGAACGTAGTATTTTGTTTTTAAATGTAGTAAATCTTTGTTGCCTCACATCAGGGAGTTCGCATTGCACGGCTGCAATCTTTATTTGCACATCAACTGGGATTTTGATAGATATGACACACCACCAGCAGGTTGATGACCACGACGGTGTGGAATAAGACAAGTTGTTCTTCTATTGGTATGTACTCAGGCTTTCTGGTGTTTTAAAGATTGTTCTCTGAAGTTCATATAAGATCGTAGTGTTTTGTTTTTAAATGTGGTAAATCTTTGTTGCCTCATATCAGGGAGTTCGCATTGCATGGCTGCAATCTTTATTTGCACATCAACTGGGCTTTTGATAGATATGACACACCACCAGCAGCTTGATGACCACGACGGTGTGGAATCCGACAAGTTGTTCATCTATTGGTATGTACTCAGGCTTTCTGGTGTTTTAAAGATTAAAGATTGTTCCTTGAAGTTCATATAAGAACGTAGTATTATATTTTTAAATGTAGTAAATCTTTGTTGCCTCACATCAGGGAGTTCGCATTGCATGGCTGCAATCTTTATTTGCACATCAACTGGGCTTTTGATAGATATGACACACCACCAGCAGCTTGATGACCACGACGATGTGGAATCAGACAAGTTGTTCATCTATTGGTATGTACTCAGGCTTTCTGGTGTTTTAAAGATTGTTCCTTGAAGTTCATATAAGAACGTAGTATTATGTTTTTAAATGTAGTAAATCTTTGTTGCCTCACATCAGGGAGTTCGCATTGCATGGCTGCAATCTTTATTTGCACATCAACTTTGCTTTTGATAGATATGACACACCACCAGCATGTTGATGACCACGACGGTGTGGAATCAGACAAGTTGTTCTTCTATTGGTATGTACTCAGGCTTTCTGGTGTTTTAAAGATTGTTCCTTGAAGTTCATATAAGAACGTAGTATTTTGTTTTTAAATGTAGTAAATCTTTGTTGCCTCACATCTGGGAGTTCGCATTGCATGGCTGCAAACTTTATTTGCACATCAACTGGGCTTTTGATAGATATGACACACCACCAGCAGGTTGATGACCACGACGGTGTGGAATAAGACAAGTTGTTCTTCTATTGGTATGTACTCAGGCTTTCTGGGTTTTTAAAGATTGTTCCTTGAAGTTCATATATGAACGTAGTATTTTGTTTTTAAATGTAGTAAATCTTTGTTGCCCCACATCAGGGAGTTCGCATTGCATGGCTGCAATCTTTATTTGCACATCAACTGGGATTTTGATAGATATGACACACCACCAGCAGGTTGATGACCACGACGGTGTGGAATAAGACAAGTTGTTCTTCTATTGGTATGTACTCAGGCTTTCTGGTGTTTTAAAGATTGTTCTCTGAAGTTCATATAAGATCGTAGTATTATGTTTTTAAATGTAGTAAATCTTTGTTGCCTCACATCAGGGAGTTCGCATTGCATGGCTGCAATCTTTATTTGCACATCAACTTTGCTTTTGATAGATATGACACACCACCAGCATGTTGATGACCACGACGGTGTGGAATCAGACAAGTTGTTCTTCTATTGGTATGTACTCAGGCTTTCTGGTGTTTTAAAGATTGTTCCTTGAAGTTCATATAAGAACGTAGTATTTTGTTTTTAAATGTAGTAAATCTTTGTTGCCTCACATCTGGGAGTTCGCATTGCATGGCTGCAAACTTTATTTGCACATCAACTGGGCTTTTGATAGATATGACACACCACCAGCAGGTTGATGACCACGACGGTGTGGAATAAGACAAGTTGTTCTTCTATTGGTATGTACTCAGGCTTTCTGATGTTTTAAAGATTGTTCTTTGAAGTTCATATAAGAACGTAGTATTTTGTTTTTAAATGTAGTAAATCTTTGTTGCCTCATACCAGGGAGTTTGCATTGCATGGCTGCAATCTTTATTTGCACATCAACTGGGCTCTTGATAGATATGACACACCACCTGCAGCTTGATGACCACGACGGTGTGGAATCAGACAAGTTGTTCTTCTATTGGTATGTACTCAGGCTTTCTGGTGTTTTAAAGATTGTTCCTTGAAGTTCATATATGAACGTAGTATTTTGTTTTTAAATGTAGTAAATCTTTGTTGCCTCACATCAGGTTGTTTGCATTGCATGCCTGTAATCTTTATTTGCACATAAACTGGGCTTTTGATAGTAATTACACACCACCAACAGCTTGATGACCACGACGGTGTGGAATCAGACAAGTTGTTCTTCTATTGGTATGTACTCAGGCTTTCTGGTGTTTTAAAGATTGTTGCTTGAAGTTCGTATATGAACGTAGTATTTTGTTTTTAAATGTAGTAAATCTTTGTTGCCTCACATCAGGGAGTTCGCATTGCATGGCTGCAATCTTTATTTGCACATTAACTGGGCTTTTGGTAGATATGACACACCACCAGCAGGTTGATGACCTCGACGGGGTGGAATAAGACAAGTTGTTCTTCTATTGGTATGTACTCAGGCTTTCTGGTGTTTTAAAGATTGTTCTTTGAAGTTCATATAAGAACGTAGTGTTTTGTTTTTAAATGTGGTAAATCTTTGTTGCCTCATATCAGGGAGTTCGCATTGCATGGCTGCAATCTTTATTTGCACATCAACTGGGCTTTTGATAGATATGACACACCACCAGCATGTTGATGACCACGACGGTGTGGAATCAGACAAGTTGTTCTTCTATTGGTATGTACTCAGGCTTTCTGGTGTTTTAAAGATTGTTCTTTGAAGTTCATATAAGAACGTAGTATTTTGTTTTTAAGTGTAGTAAATCTTTGTTGCCTCATATCAGGGAGTTCGCATTGCATGGCTGCAATCTTTATTTGCACATCAACTGGGCTTTTGATAGATATGACACACCACCAGCAGCTTGATGACCACGACGGTGTGGAATCCGACAAGTTGTTCTTCTATTGGTATGTACTCAGGCTTTCTGGTGTTTTAAAGATTGTTCCTTGAAGTTCATATATGAACGTAGTATTTTGTTTTTAAATGTAGTAAATCTTTGTTGCCTCACATCAGGGAGTTTGCATTACATGGCTGTAATCTTTATTTGCACATAAACTGGGCTTTTGATAGTAATTACACACCACCAGCAGGTTGATGACCACGACGGTGTGGAATCAGACAAGTTGTTCTTCTATTGGTATGTACTCAGGCTTTCTGGTGTTTTAAAGATTGTTCGTTGAAGTTCATATAAGAACGTAGTATTTTGTTTTTAAATGTAGTAAATCTTTGTTGCCTCACATCAGGGAGTTCGCATTGCACGGCTGCAATCTTTATTTGCACATCAACTGGGATTTTGATAGATATGACACACCACCAGCAGGTTGATGACCACGACGGTGTGGAATAAGACAAGTTGTTCTTCTATTGGTATGTACTCAGGCTTTCTGGTGTTTTAAAGATTGTTCTCTGAAGTTCATATAAGATCGTAGTGTTTTGTTTTTAAATGTGGTAAATCTTTGTTGCCTCATATCAGGGAGTTCGCATTGCATGGCTGCAATCTTTATTTGCACATCAACTGGGCTTTTGATAGATATGACACACCACCAGCAGCTTGATGACCACGACGGTGTGGAATCCGACAAGTTGTTCATCTATTGGTATGTACTCAGGCTTTCTGGTGTTTTAAAGATTAAAGATTGTTCCTTGAAGTTCATATAAGAACGTAGTATTATATTTTTAAATGTAGTAAATCTTTGTTGCCTCACATCAGGGAGTTCGCATTGCATGGCTGCAATCTTTATTTGCACATCAACTGGGCTTTTGATAGATATGACACACCACCAGCAGCTTGATGACCACGACGATGTGGAATCAGACAAGTTGTTCATCTATTGGTATGTACTCAGGCTTTCTGGTGTTTTAAAGATTGTTCCTTGAAGTTCATATAAGAACGTAGTATTATGTTTTTAAATGTAGTAAATCTTTGTTGCCTCACATCAGGGAGTTCGCATTGCATGGCTGCAATCTTTATTTGCACATCAACTTTGCTTTTGATAGATATGACACACCACCAGCATGTTGATGACCACGACGGTGTGGAATCAGACAAGTTGTTCTTCTATTGGTATGTACTCAGGCTTTCTGGTGTTTTAAAGATTGTTCCTTGAAGTTCATATAAGAACGTAGTATTTTGTTTTTAAATGTAGTAAATCTTTGTTGCCTCACATCTGGGAGTTCGCATTGCATGGCTGCAAACTTTATTTGCACATCAACTGGGCTTTTGATAGATATGACACACCACCAGCAGGTTGATGACCACGACGGTGTGGAATAAGACAAGTTGTTCTTCTATTGGTATGTACTCAGGCTTTCTGATGTTTTAAAGATTGTTCTTTGAAGTTCATATAAGAACGTAGTATTTTGTTTTTAAATGTAGTAAATCTTTGTTGCCTCATACCAGGGAGTTTGCATTGCATGGCTGCAATCTTTATTTGCACATCAACTGGGCTCTTGATAGATATGACACACCACCTGCAGCTTGATGACCACGACGGTGTGGAATCAGACAAGTTGTTCTTCTATTGGTATGTACTCAGGCTTTCTGGTGTTTTAAAGATTGTTCCTTGAAGTTCATATATGAACGTAGTATTTTGTTTTTAAATGTAGTAAATCTTTGTTGCCTCACATCAGGTTGTTTGCATTGCATGCCTGTAATCTTTATTTGCACATAAACTGGGCTTTTGATAGTAATTACACACCACCAACAGCTTGATGACCACGACGGTGTGGAATCAGACAAGTTGTTCTTCTATTGGTATGTACTCAGGCTTTCTGGTGTTTTAAAGATTGTTGCTTGAAGTTCATATATGAACGTAGTATTTTGTTTTTAAATGTAGTAAATCTTTGTTGCCTCACATCAGGGAGTTCGCATTGCATGGCTGCAATCTTTATTTGCACATTAACTGGGCTTTTGGTAGATATGACACACCACCAGCAGGTTGATGACCTCGACGGGGTGGAATAAGACAAGTTGTTCTTCTATTGGTATGTACTCAGGCTTTCTGGTGTTTTAAAGATTGTTCTTTGAAGTTCATATAAGAACGTAGTGTTTTGTTTTTAAATGTGGTAAATCTTTGTTGCCTCATATCAGGGAGTTCGCATTGCATGGCTGCAATCTTTATTTGCACATCAACTGGGCTTTTGATAGATATGACACACCACCAGCATGTTGATGACCACGACGGTGTGGAATCAGACAAGTTGTTCTTCTATTGGTATGTACTCAGGCTTTCTGGTGTTTTAAAGATTGTTCTTTGAAGTTCATATAAGAACGTAGTATTTTGTTTTTAAGTGTAGTAAATCTTTGTTGCCTCATATCAGGGAGTTCGCATTGCATGGCTGCAATCTTTATTTGCACATCAACTGGGCTTTTGATAGATATGACACACCACCAGCAGCTTGATGACCACGACGGTGTGGAATCCGACAAGTTGTTCTTCTATTGGTATGTACTCAGGCTTTCTGGTGTTTTAAAGATTGTTCCTTGAAGTTCATATATGAACGTAGTATTTTGTTTTTAAATGTAGTAAATCTTTGTTGCCTCACATCAGGGAGTTTGCATTACATGGCTGTAATCTTTATTTGCACATAAACTGGGCTTTTGATAGTAATTACACACCACCAGCAGGTTGATGACCACGACGGTGTGGAATCAGACAAGTTGTTCTTCTATTGGTATGTACTCAGGCTTTCTGGTGTTTTAAAGATTGTTCGTTGATGTTCATATAAGAACGTAGTATTTTGTTTTTAAATGTAGTAAATCTTTGTTGCCTCACATCAGGGAGTTCGCATTGCACGGCTGCAATCTTTATTTGCACATCAACTGGGCTTTTGATAGATATGACACACCACCAGCAGCTTGATGGCCGCGACGGTGTGGAATCAGACAAGTTGTTCCTCTATTGGTATGTACTCAGGCTTTCTGGTGTTTTAAAGATTGTTCCTTGAAGTTCATATATGAACGTAGTATTTTGTTTTTAAATGTAGTAAATCTTTGTTGCCTCACATCAGGGAGTACGCATTGCATGGCTGAATATCTATATTTGCACATCAACTGGGGTTTTGATAGATATGACACACCACCAGCAGGTTGATGACCACGACGGTGTGGAATCCGACAAGTTGTTCATCTATTGGTATGTACTCAGGCTTTCTGGTGTTTTAAAGATTAAAGATTGTTCCTTGAAGTTCATATAAGAACGTAGTATTATATTTTTAAATGTAGTAAATCTTTGTTGCCTCATACCAGGGAGTTTGCATTGCATGGCTGCAATCTTTATTTGCACATCAACTGGGCTTTTGATAGATATGACACACCACCAGCATGTTGATGACCACGACGGTGTGGAATCAGACAAGTTGTTCTTCTATTGGTATGTACTCAGGCTTTCTGGTGTTTTAAAGATTGTTCTTTGAAGTTCATATAAGAACGTAGTATTTTGTTTTTAAATGTAGTAAATCATTGTTGCCTCATACCAGGGAGTTTGCATTGCATGGCTGCAATCTTTATTTGCACATCAACTGGGCTTTTGATAGATATGACACACCACCAGCAGCTTGATGACCACGACGGTGTGGAATCAGACAAGTTGTTCTTCTATTGGTATGTACTCAGGCTTTCTGGTTTTTTAAAGATTGTTCCTTGAAGTTCATATATGAACGTAGTATTTTGTTTTTAAATGTAGTAAATCTTTGTTGCCCCACATCAGGGAGTTCGCATTGCATGGCTGCAATCTTTATTTGCACATCAACTGGGATTTTGATAGATATGACACACCACCAGCAGGTTGATGACCACGACGGTGTGGAATAAGACAAGTTGTTCTTCTATTGGTATGTACTCAGGCTTTCTGGTGTTTTGAAGATTGTTCTCTGAAGTTCATATAAGATCGTAGTGTTTTGTTTTTAAATGTGGTAAATCTTTCTTGCCTCATATCAGGGAGTTCGCATTGCATGGCTGCAATCTTTATTTGCACATCAACTGGGCTTTTGATAGATATGACACACCACCAGCAGCTTGATGACCACGACGGTGTGGAATCCGACAAGTTGTTCATCTATTGGTATGTACTCAGGCTTTCTGGTGTTTTAAAGATTAAAGATTGTTCCTTGAAGTTCATATAAGAACGTAGTATTATATTTTTAAATGTAGTAAATCTTTGTTGCCTCACATCAGGGAGTTCGCATTGCATGGCTGCAATCTTTATTTGCACATCAACTGGGCTTTTGATAGATATGACACACCACCAGCATGTTGATGACCATGACGGTGTGGAATCAGACAAGTTGTTCTTCTATTGGTATGTACTCAGGCTTTCTGGTGTTTTAAAGATTGTTCCTTGAATTCATATAAGAACGTAGTATTTTGTTTTTAAATGTAGTAAATCTTTGTTGCCTCACATCAGGGAGTTCGCATTGCATGGCTGCAATCTTTATTTGCACATCAACTGGGCTTTTGATAGATATGACACACCACCAGCAGGTTGATGACCACGACGGTGTGGAATAAGACAAGTTGTTCTTCTATTGGTATGTACTCAGGCTTTCTGGTGTTTTAAAGATTGTTCTTTGAAGTTCATATAAGAACGTAGTATTTTGTTTTTAAATGTAGTAAATCTTTGTTGCCTCATACCAGGGAGTTTGCATTGCATGGCTGCAATCTTTATTTGCACATCAACTGGGCTTTTGATAGATATGACACACCACCTGCAGCTTGATGACCACGACGGTGTGGAATCAGACAAGTTGTTCTTCTATTGGTATGTACTCAGGCTTTCTGGTGTTTTAAAGATTGTTCCTTGAAGTTCATATATGAACGTAGTGTTTTGTTTTTAAATGTAGTAAATCTTTGTTGCCTCACATCAGGGAGTACGCATTGCATGGCTGAATATCTATATTTGCACATCAACTGGGGTTTTGATAGATATGACACACCACCAGCAGGTTGATGACCACGACGGTGTGGAATAAGACAAGTTGTTCTTCTATTGGTATGTACTCAAGCATTCTGGTGTTTTAAAGATTGTTCTTTGAAGTTCATATAAGAACGTAGTATTTTGTTTTTAAATGTAGTAAATCATTGTTGCCTCATACCAGGGAGTTTGCATTGCATGGCTGCAATCTTTATTTGCACATCAACTGGGCTTTTGATAGATATGACACACCACCAGCATGTTGATGACCACGACGGTGTGGAATCAGACAAGTTGTTCTTCTATTGGTATGTACTCAGGCTTTCTGGTGTTTTAAAGATTGTTCTTTGAAGTTCATATAAGAACGTAGTATTTTGTTTTTAAGTGTAGTAAATCTTTGTTGCCTCATATCTGGGAGTTTGCATTGCATGGCTGCAATCTTTATTTGCACATCAACTGGGCTTTTGATAGATATGACACACCACCAGCAGCTTGATGACCACGACCCTGTGGAATCCGACAAGTTGTTCTTCTATTGGTATGTACTCAGGCTTTCTGGGTTTTTAAAGATTGTTCCTTGAAGTTCATATATGAACGTAGTATTTTGTTTTTAAATGTAGTAAATCTTTGTTGCCCCACATCAGGGAGTTCGCATTGCATGGCTGCAATCTTTATTTGCACATCAACTGGGATTTTGATAGATATGACACACCACCAGCAGGTTGATGACCACGACGGTGTGGAATAAGACAAGTTGTTCTTCTATTGGTATGTACTCAGGCTTTCTGGTGTTTTAAAGATTGTTCTCTGAAGTTCATATAAGATCGTAGTGTTTTGTTTTTAAATGTGGTAAATCTTTGTTGCCTCATATCAGGGAGTTCGCATTGCATGGCTGCAATCTTTATTTGCACATCAACTGGGCTTTTGATAGATATGACACACCACCAGCAGCTTGATGACCACGACGGTGTGGAATCCGACAAGTTGTTCATCTATTGGTATGTACTCAGGCTTTCTGGTGTTTTAAAGATTAAAGATTGTTCCTTGAAGTTCATATAAGAACGTAGTATTATATTTTTAAATGTAGTAAATCTTTGTTGCCTCACATCAGGGACTTCGCATTGCATGGCTGCAATCTTTATTTGCACATCAACTGGGCTTTTGATAGATATGACACACCACCAGCAGCTTGATGACCACGACGGTGTGGAATCAGACAAGTTGTTCATCTATTGGTATGTACTCAGGCTTTCTGGTGTTTTAAAGATTGTTCCTTGAAGTTCATATAAGAACGTAGTATTATGTTTTTAAATGTAGTAAATCTTTGTTGCCTCACATCAGGGAGTTCGCATTGCATGGCTGCAATCTTTATTTGCACATCAACTGGGCTTTTGATAGATATGACACACCACCAGCATGTTGATGACCACGACGGTGTGGAATCAGACAAGTTGTTCTTCTATTGGTATGTACTCAGGCTTTCTGGTGTTTTAAAGATTGTTCCTTGAAGTTCATATAAGAACGTAGTATTTTGTTTTTAAATGTAGTAAATCTTTGTTGCCTCACATCAGGGAGTTCGCATTGCATGGCTGCAATGTTTATTTGCACATCAACTGGGCTTTTGATAGATATGACACACCACCAGCAGGTTGATGACCACGACGGTGTGGAATAAGACAAGTTGTTCTTCTATTGGTATGTACTCAGGCTTTCTGGTGTTTTAAAGATTGTTCTTTGAAGTTCATATAAGAACGTAGTATTTTGTTTTTAAATGTAGTAAATCTTTGTTGCCTCATACCAGGGAGTTTGCATTGCATGGCTGCAATCTTTATTTGCACATCAACTGGGCTCTTGATAGATATGACACACCACCTGCAGCTTGATGACCACGACGGTGTGGAATCAGACAAGTTGTTCTTCTATTGGTATGTACTCAGGCTTTCTGGTGTTTTAAAGATTGTTCCTTGAAGTTCATATATGAACGTAGTATTTTGTTTTTAAATGTAGTAAATCTTTGTTGCCTCACATCAGGTTGTTTGCATTGCATGCCTGTAATCTTTATTTGCACATAAACTGGGCTTTTGATAGTAATTACACACCACCAACAGCTTGATGACCACGACGGTGTGGAATCAGACAAGTTGTTCTTCTATTGGTATGTACTCAGGCTTTCTGGTGTTTTAAAGATTGTTGCTTGAAGTTCATATATGAACGTAGTATTTTGTTTTTAAATGTAGTAAATCTTTGTTGCCTCACATCAGGGAGTTCGCATTGCATGGCTGCAATCTTTATTTGCACATTAACTGGGCTTTTGGTAGATATGACACACCACCAGCAGGTTGATGACCTCGACGGTGTGGAATAAGACAAGTTGTTCTTCTATTGGTATGTACTCAGGCTTTCTGGTGTTTTAAAGATTGTTCTTTGAAGTTCATATAAGAACGTAGTGTTTTGTTTTTAAATGTGGTAAATATTTGTTGCCTCATATCAGGGAGTTCGCATTGCATGGCTGCAATCTTTATTTGCACATCAACTGGGCTTTTGATAGATATGACACACCACCAGCATGTTGATGACCACGACGGTGTGGAATCAGACAAGTTGTTCTTCTATTGGTATGTACTCAGGCTTTCTGGTGTTTTAAAGATTGTTCTTTGAAGTTCATATAAGAACGTAGTATTTTGTTTTTAAGTGTAGTAAATCTTTGTTGCCTCATATCAGGGAGTTCGCATTGCATGGCTGCAATCTTTATTTGCACATCAACTGGGCTTTTGATAGATATGACACACCACCAGCAGCTTGATGACCACGACGGTGTGGAATCCAACAAGTTGTTCTTCTATTGGTATGTACTCAGACTTTCTGGTGTTTTAAAGATTGTTCCTTGAAGTTCATATATGAACGTAGTATTTTGTTTTTAAATGTAGTAAATCTTTGTTGCCTCACATCAGGGATTTTGCATTACATGGCTGTAATCTTTATTTGCACATAAACTGGGCTTTTGATAGTAATTACTTACTACCAGCAGGTTGATGACCACGACGGTGTGGAATCAGACAAGTTGTTCTTCTATTGGTATGTACTCAGGCTTTCTGGTGTTTTAAAGATTGTTCGTTGAAGTTCATATAAGAACGTAGTATTTTGTTTTTAAATGTAGTAAATCTTTGTTGCCTCACATCAGGGAGTTCGCATTGCATGGCTGCAATCTTTATTTGCACATCAACTGAGCTTTTGATAGATATGACACACCACCAGCAGCTTGATGACCACGACGGTGTGGAATCAGACAAGTTGTTCTTCTATTGGTATGTACTCAGGCTTTCTGGTGTTTTAAAGATTGTTCCTTGAAGTTCATATATGAACGTAGTATTTTGTTTTTAAATGTAGTAAATCTTTGTTGCCTCACATCAGGGAGTACGCATTGCATGGCTGAATATCTATATTTGCACATCAACTGGGGTTTTGATAGATATGACACACCACCAGCAGGTTGATGACCACGACGGTATGGAATAAGACAAGTTGTTCTTCTATTGGTATGTACTCAGGCTTTCTGGTGTTTTAAAGATTGTTCTTTGAAGTTCATATAAGAACGTAGTATTTTGTTTTTAAATGTAGTAAATCATTGTTGCCTCATACCAGGGAGTTTGCATTGCATGGCTGCAATCTTTATTTGCACATCAACTGGGCTTTTGATAGATATGACACACCACCAGCATGTTGATGACCACGACGGTGTGGAATCAGACAAGTTGTTCTTCTATTGGTATGTACTCAGGCTTTCTGGTGTTTTAAAGATTGTTCTTTGAAGTTCATATAAGAACGTAGTATTTTGTTTTTAAGTGTAGTAAATCTTTGTTGCCTCATATCAGGGAGTTCGCATTGCATGGCTGCAATCTTTATTTGCACATCAACTGGGCTTTTGATAGATATGACACATACCAGCAGCTTGATGACCACGACGGTGTGGAATCCGACAAGTTGTTCTTCTATTGGTATGTACTCAGGCTTTCTGGTTTTTTAAAGATTGTTCCTTGAAGTTCATATATGAACGTAGTATTTTGTTTTTAAATGTAGTAAATCTTTGTTGCCCCACATCAGGGAGTTCGCATTGCATGGCTGCAATCTTTATTTGCACATCAACTGGGATTTTGATAGATATGACACACCACCAGCAGGTTGATGACCACGACGGTGTGGAATAAGACATGTTGTTCTTCTATTGGTATGTACTCAGGCTTTCTGGTGTTTTAAAGATTGTTCTCTGAAGTTCATATAAGATCGTAGTGTTTTGTTTTTAAATGTGGTAAATCTTTCTTGCCTCGTATCAGTTAGTTCGCATTGCATGGCTGCAATCTTTATTTGCACATCAACTGGGCTTTTGATAGATATGACACACCACCAGCAGCTTGATGACCACGACGGTGTGGAATCCGACAAGTTGTTCATCTATTGGTATGTACTCAGGCTTTCTGGTGTTTTAAAGATTAAAGATTGTTCCTTGAAGTTCATATAAGAACGTAGTATTATATTTTTAAATGTAGTAAATCTTTGTTGCCTCACATCAGGGAGTTCGCATTGCATGGCTGCAATCTTTATTTGCACATCAACTGGGCTTTTGATAGATATGACACACCACCAGCATGTTGATGACCATGACGGTGTGGAATCAGACAAGTTGTTCTTCTATTGGTATGTACTCAGGCTTTCTGGTGTTTTAAAGATTGTTCCTTGAATTCATATAAGAACGTAGTATTTTGTTTTTAAATGTAGTAAATCTTTGTTGCCTCAAATCAGGGAGTTCGCATTGCATGGCTGCAATCTTTATTTGCACATCAACTGGGCTTTTGATAGATATGACACACCACCAGCAGGTTGATGACCACGACGGTGTGGAATAAGACAAGTTGTTCTTCTATTGGTATGTACTCAGGCTTTCTGGTGTTTTAAAGATTGTTCTTTGAAGTTCATATAAGAACGTAGTATTTTGTTTTTAAATGTAGTAAATCTTTGTTGCCTCATACCAGGGAGTTTGCATTGCATGGCTGCAATCTTTATTTGCACATCAACTGGGCTTTTGATAGATATGACACACCACCTGCAGCTTGATGACCACGACGGTGTGGAATCAGACAAGTTGTTCTTCTATTGGTATGTACTCAGGCTTTCTGGTGTTTTAAAGATTGTTCCTTGAAGTTCATATATGAACGTAGTATTTTGTTTTTAAATGTAGTAAATCTTTGTTGCCTCACATCAGGTTGTTTGCATTGCATGCCTGTAATCTTTATTTGCACATAAACTGGGCTTTTGATAGTAATTACACACCACCAACAGCTTGATGACCACGACGGTGTGGAATCAGACAAGTTGTTCTTCTATTGGTATGTACTCAGGCTTTCTGGTGTTTTAAAGATTGTTGCTTGAAGTTCATATATGAACGTAGTATTTTGTTTTTAAATGTAGTAAATCTTTGTTGCCTCACATCAGGGAGTTCGCATTGCATGGCTGCAATCTTTATTTGCACATTAACTGGGCTTTTGGTAGATATGACACACCACCAGCAGGTTGATGACCTCGACGGTGTGGAATAAGACAAGTTGTTCTTCTATTGGTATGTACTCAGGCTTTCTGGTGATTTAAAGATTGTTCTTTGAAGTTCATATAAGAACGTAGTGTTTTGTTTTTAAATGTGGTAAATCTTTGTTGCCTCATATCAGGGAGTTCGCATTGCATGGCTGCAATCTTTATTTGCACATCAACTGGGCTTTTGATAGATATGACACACCACCAGCACGTTGATGACCACGATGGTGTGGAATCAGACAAGTTGTTCTTCTATTGGTATGTACTCAGGCTTTCTGGTGTTTTAAAGATTGTTCTTTGAAGTTCATATAAGAACGTAGTATTTTGTTTTTAAGTGTAGTAAATCTTTGTTGCCTCATATCAGGGAGTTCGCATTGCATGGCTGCAATCTTTATTTGCACATCAACTGGGCTTTTGATAGATATGACACACCACCAGCAACTTGATGACCACGACGGTGTGGAATCCGACAAGTTGTTCTTCTATTGGTATGTACTCAGGCTTTCTGGTGTTTTAAAGATTGTTCCTTGAAGTTCATATATGAACGTAGTATTTTGTTTTTAAATGTAGTAAATCTTTGTTGCCTCACATCAGGGAGTTTGCATTACATGGCTGTAATCTTTATTTGCACATAAACTGGGCTTTTGATAGTAATTACACACCACCAGCAGGTTGATGACCACGACGGTGTGGAATCAGACAAGTTGTTCTTCTATTGGTATGTACTCAGGCTTTCTGGTGTTTTAAAGATTGTTCCTTGAAGTTCATATACGAACGTAGTATTTTGTTTTTAAATGTAGTAAATCTTTGTTGCCCCACATCAGGGAGTTCGCATTGCATGGCTGCAATGTTTATTTGCACATCAACTGGGCTTTTGATAGATATGACACACCACCAGCAGCTTGATGACCACGACGGTGTGGAATAAGACAAGTTGTTCTTCTATTGGTATGTACTCAGGCTTTCTGGTGTTTTAAAGATTGTTCCCTGAAGTTCATATAAGATCATAGTGTTTTGTTTCTAAATGTAGTAAATCTTTGTTGCCTCATATCAGGGAGTTCGCGTTGTATGGCTGCAATCTTTATTTGCACATCAACTGGGCTTTTGATAGATATGACACACCACCAGCAGCTTGATGACCACGACGGTGTGGAATCAGACAAGTTGTTCATCTATTGGTATGTACTCAGGCTTTCTGGTGTTTTAAAGATTGTTCCTTGAAGTTCATATAAGAACGTAGTATTATGTTTTTAAATGTAGTAAATCTTTGTTGCCTCACATCAGGGAGTTCGCATTGCATGGCTGCAATCTTTATTTGCACATCAACTGGGCTTTTGATAGATATGACACACCACCAGCATGTTGATGACCACGACGGTGTGGAATCAGACAAGTTGTTCTTCTATTGGTATGTACTCAGGCTTTCTGGTGTTTTAAAGATTGTTCCTTGGAGTTCATATAAGAACGTAGTATTTTGTTGTTAAATGTAGTAAATCTTTGTTGCCTCACATCAGGGAGTTCGCATTGCATGGCTGCAATCTTTATTTGCACATCAACTGGGCTTTTGATAGATATGACACACCACCAGCAGGTTGATAACCACGACGGTGTGGAATAAGACAAGTTGTTCTTCTATTGGTATGTACTCAGGCTTTCTGGTGTTTTAAAGATTGTTCTTTGAAGTTCATATAAGAACGTAGTATTTTGTTTTTAAATGTAGTAAATCTTTGTTGCCTCATACCAGGGAGTTTGCATTGCATGGCTGCAATCTTTATTTGCACATCAACTGGGGTTTTGATAGATATGACACACCACCAGCAGCTTGATGACCACGACGGTATGGAATCAGCCAAGTTGTTCTTCTATTGGTATGTACTCAGGCTTTCTGGTGTTTTAAAGATTGTTCCTTGAAGTTCATATATGAACGAAGTATTTTGTTTTTAAATGTAGTAAATCTTTGTTGCCTCACATCAGGTTGTTTGCATTGCATGCCTGTAATCTTTATTTGCACATAAACTGGGCTTTTGATAGTAATTACACACCACCAACAGCTTGATGACCACGATGGTGTGGAATCAGACAAGTTGTTCTTCTATTGGTATGTACTCAGGCTTTCTGGTGTTTTAAAGATTGTTCCTTGAAGTTCATATATGAACGTAGTATTTTGTTTTTAAATGTAGTAAATCTTTGTTGCCTCACATCAGGGAGTTCGCATTGCATGGCTGCAATCTTTATTTGCACATTAACTGGGCTTTTGGTAGATATGACACACCACCAGCAGGTTGATGACCTCGAAGGTGTGGAATAAGACAAGTTGTTCTTCTATTGGTATGTACTCAGGCTTTCTGGTGATTTAAAGATTGTTCTTTGAAGTTCATATAAGAACGTAGTGTTTTGTTTTTAAATGTGGTAAATCTTTGTTGCCTCATATCAGGGAGTTCGCATTGCATGGCTGCAATCTTTATTTGCACATCAACTGGGCTTTTGATAGATATGACACACCACCAGCACGTTGATGACCACGACGGTGTGGAATCAGACAAGTTGTTCTTCTATTGGTATGTACTCAGGCTTTCTGGTGTTTTAAAGATTGTTCTTTGAAGTTCATATAAGAACGTAGTATTTTGTTTTTAAGTGTAGTAAATCTTTGTTGCCTCATATCAGGGAGTTCGCATTGCATGGCTGCAATCTTTATTTGCACATCAACTGGGCTTTTGATAGATATGACACACCACCAGCAACTTGATGACCACGATGGTGTGGAATCCGACAAGTTGTTCTTCTATTGGTATGTACTCAGGCTTTCTGGTGTTTTAAAGATTGTTCCTTGAAGTTCATATATGAACGTAGTATTTTGTTTTTAAATGTAGTAAATCTTTGTTGCCTCACATCAGGGAGTTTGCATTACATGGCTGTAATCTTTATTTGCACATAAACTGGGCTTTTGATAGTAATTACACACCACCAGCAGGTTGATGACCACGACGGTGTGGAATCAGACAAGTTGTTCTTCAATTGGTATGTACTCAGGCTTTCTGGTGTTTTAAAGATTGTTCCTTGAAGTTCATATACGAACGTAGTATTTTGTTTTTAAATGTAGTAAATCTTTGTTGCCCCACATCAGGGAGTTCGCATTGCATGGCTGCAATGTTTATTTGCACATCAACTGGGCTTTTGATAGATATGACACACCACCAGCAGGTTGATGACCACGACGGTGTGGAATAAGACAAGTTGTTCTTCTATTGGTATGTACTCAGGCTTTCTGGTGTTTTAAAGATTGTTCCCTGAAGTTCATATAAGATCATAGTGTTTTGTTTCTAAATGTAGTAAATCTTTGTTGCCTCATATCAGGGAGTTCGCGTTGTATGGCTGCAATCTTTATTTGCACATCAACTGGGCTTTTGATAGATATGACACACCACCAGCAGCTTGATGACCACGACGGTGTGGAATCAGACAAGTTGTTCATCTATTGGTATGTACTCAGGCTTTCTGGTGTTTTAAAGATTGTTCCTTGAAGTTCATATAAGAACGTAGTATTATGTTTTTAAATGTAGTAAATCTTTGTTGCCTCACATCAGGGAGTTCGCATTGCATGGCTGCAATCTTTATTTGCACATCAACTGGGCTTTTGATAGATATGACACACCACCAGCATGTTGATGACCACGACGGTGTGGAATCAGACAAGTTGTTCTTCTATTGGTATGTACTCAGGCTTTCTGGTGTTTTAAAGATTGTTCCTTGGAGTTCATATAAGAATGTAGTATTTTGTTGTTAAATGTAGTAAATCTTTGTTGCCTCACATCAGGGAGTTCGCATTGCATGGCTGCAATCTTTATTTGCACATCAACTGGGCTTTTGATAGATATGACACACCACCAGCAGGTTGATGACCACGACGGTGTGGAATAAGACAAGTTGTTCTTCTATTGGTATGTACTCAGGCTTTCTGGTGTTTTAAAAATTGTTCTTTGAAGTTCATATAAGAACGTAGTATTTTGTTTTTAAATGTAGTAAATCTTTGTTGCCTCATACCAGGGAGTTTGCATTGCATGGCTGCAATCTTTATTTGCACATCAACTGGGGTTTTGATAGATATGACACACCACCAGCAGCTTGATGACCACGACGGTATGGAATCAGCCAAGTTGTTCTTCTATTGGTATGTACTCAGGCTTTCTGGTGTTTTAAAGATTGTTCCTTGAAGTTCATATATGAACGAAGTATTTTGTTTTTAAATGTAGTAAATCTTTGTTGCCTCACATCAGGTTGTTTGCATTGCATGCCTGTAATCTTTATTTGCACATAAACTGGGCTTTTGATAGTAATTACACACCACCAACAGCTTGATGACCACGATGGTGTGGAATCAGACAAGTTGTTCTTCTATTGGTATGTACTCAGGCTTTCTGGTGTTTTAAAGATTGTTCCTTGAAGTTCATATATGAACGTAGTATTTTGTTTTTAAATGTAGTAAATCTTTGTTGCCTCACATCAGGGAGTTCGCATTGCATGGCTGCAATCTTTATTTGCACATTAACTGGGCTTTTGGTAGATATGACACACCACCAGCAGGTTGATGACCTCGAAGGTGTGGAATAAGACAAGTTGTTCTTCTATTGGTATGTACTCAGGCTTTCTGGTGTTTTAAAGATTGTTCTTTGAAGTTCATATAAGAACGTAGTGTTTTGTTTTTAAATGTGGTAAATCTTTGTTGCCTCATATCAGGGAGTTCGCATTGCATGGCTCCAATCTTTATTTGCACATCAACTGGGCTTTTGATAGATATGACACACCACCAGCAGCTTGATGACCACGACGGTGTGGAATCAGAAAAGTTGTTCTTCTATTGGTATGTACTCAGGCTTTCTGGTGTTTTAAAGATTGTTACTTGAAGTTCATATAAGAACGTCGTATTTTGTTTTTAAATGTAGTAAATCTTTGTTGCCTCACATCAGGGAGTTCGCATTGCATGGCTGCAATCTTTATTTGCACATCAACTGGGCTTTTGATAGATATGACACACCACCAGAAGCTTGATGACCACGACGGTGTGGAATCAGACAAGTTGTTCATCTATTGGTATGTACTCAGGCTTTCTGGTGTTTTAAAGATTGTTCCTTGAAGTTCATATAAGAACGTAGTATTTTGTTTTTAAATGTAGTAAATCTTTGTTGCCTCACATCAGGGAGTTCGCATTGCATGGCTGCAATCTTTATTTGCACATCAACTGGGCTTTTGATAGATATGACACACCACCAGCATGTTGATGACCACGACGGTGTGGAATCAGACAAGTTGTTCTTCTATTGGTATGTACTCAGGCTTTCTGGTGTTTTAAAGATTGTTCCTTGAAGTTCATATAAGAACGTAGTATTTTGTTTTTAAATGTAGTAAATCTTTGTTGCCTCACATCAGGGAGTTCGCATTGCATGGCTGCAATCTTTATTTGCACATCAACTGGGCTTTTGATAGATATGACACACCACCAGCAGCTTGATGACCACGACGGTGTGGAATCAGACAAGTTGTTCTTCTATTGGTATCTACTTAGGCTTTTTGTTGTTTTAAAGATTGTTCTTTGAAGTTCATATACGAACGTAGTATTTTGTTTTTTAATGTAGTAAATCTTTGTTGCCTCACATCAGAGAGTTCGCATTGCATGGCTAAAATCTTTATTTGCACATCAACTGGGCTTTTGATAGATATGACACACCACCAGCAGGTTGATGACCACGACGGTGTGGAATCAGACAAGTTGTTCTTCTATTGGTATGTACTCAGGCTTTCTGGTGTTTTAAAGATTGTTCCTTGATGTTCATATAAAAACGTAGTATTTTGTTTTTAAATGTAGTAATATACATCAGGGAGTTCGCATTGCATGGCTGCAATCTTTATTGGCACATCAACTGGGCTTTTGATAGACATGACACACCACCAGCAGGTTGATGACCATGACGTTGTGGAATAAGACAAGTTGTTCTTCTATTGGTATGTACTCAGGCTTTCTGGTGTTTTAAAGATTGTTCTTTGAAGTTCATATAAGAAGGTAGTGTTTTGTTTTTAAATGTATTAAATCTTTGTTGCCTCATACCAGGGAGTTCGCATTGCATGG
Source organism: Schistocerca gregaria (assembly GCF_023897955.1). Classification (NCBI taxonomy): domain Eukaryota; kingdom Metazoa; phylum Arthropoda; class Insecta; order Orthoptera; family Acrididae; genus Schistocerca; species Schistocerca gregaria. The sequence continues at coordinate 97,377,347 of NC_064929.1, read as the reverse complement.
CTGCAATGTTTATTTGCACATCAACTGGGCTTTTGATAGATATGACACACCACCAGCAGCTTGATGACCACGACGGTGTGGAATCAGACAAGTTGTTCTTGTATTGGTATGTACACAGCCTTTCTGGTGTTTTAAAGATTGTTCCTTGAAGTTCATATAAGAACGTATTATTTTGTTTTTAAATGTAGTAAATCTTTGTTGCCTCACATCAGGGAGTTCGCATTGCATGGCTGCAATGTTTATTTGCGCATCAACTGGGCTTTTGATAGATATGACACACCACCAGCAGCTTGATGACCACGACGGTGTGGAATCAGACAAGTTGTTCTTCTATTGGTATGTACTCAGGCTTTCTGGTGTTTTAAAGATCGTTCCTTGAAGTTCATATCAGAACGTAGTATTTTGTTTTTAAATGTAGTAAATCTTTGTTGCCTCACATCAGGGATTTCACATTGCATGGCTGCAATCTTTATTTGCACATCAACTGGGCTTTTGATAGATATGACACACCACCAGCAGCTTGATGACCACGACGGTGTGGAATCAGGCAAGTTGTTCTTCTATTGGTATGTACTCAGGCTTTCTGGTGTTTTAAAGATTGTTCCTTGAAGTTCATATAAGAACGTAGTACTTTGCTTTTAAATGTGGTAAATCTTTGTTGCCTCACATCAGGGAGTTCGCATTGCATGGCTGCAATCTTTACTTGCACATCAACTGGGCTTTTGATAGATATGACACACCACCAGCAGCTTGATGACCACGACGGTGTGGAATCAGACAAGTTGTTCTTCTATTGGTATGTACTCAGGCCTTCTAGTGTTTTAAAGATTGTTCCTTGAAGTTCATATCAGAACGTAGTACTTTGTTTTTAAATGTAGTAAATCTTTGTTGCCTCACATCAGGGATTTCGCATTGCATGGCTGCAATCTTTATTTGCTTATCAACTGGGCTTTTGATAGATATGACATACCACCAGCAGCTTGATGACCACGACGGTGTGGAATCAGACAAGTTGTTCTTCTATTGGTATGTACTCAGGCTTTCTGGTGTTTTAAAGATTGTTCCTTGAAGTTCATATAAGAACGTAGTATTTTGTTTTTAAATGTAGTAAACCTTTGTTGCCTCACATCAGGGAGTTCGCATTGCATGGCTGCAATCTTTATTTGCACATCAACTGGGCTTTTGATAGATATGACACACCACCAGCAGGTTGATGACCACGACGGTGTGGAATCAGACAAGTTGTTCTTCTATTGGTATCTACTTAGGCTTTTTGTTGTTTTAAAGATTGTTCTTTGAAGTTCATATACGAACGTAGTATTTTGTTTTTAAATGTAGTAAATCTTTGTTGCCTCACATCAGGGAGTTCGCATTGCATGGCTGCAATCTTTATTTGCACATCAACTGGGCTTTTGATAGATATGACACACCACCAGCATGTTGATGACCACGACGGTGTGGAATCAGACAAGTTGTTCTTCTATTGGTATGTACTCAGGCTTTCTGGTGTTTTAAAGATTGTTCCTTGAAGTTCATATAAGAACGTAGTATTTTGTTTTTAAATGTAGTAAATCTTTGTTGCCTCACATCAGGGAGTTCGCATTGCATGGCTGCAATCTTTATTTGCACATCAACTGGGCTTTTGATAGATATGACACACCACCAGCAGGTTGATGACCACGACGGTGTGGAATAAGACAAGTTGTTCTTCTATTGGTATGTACTCAGGCTTTCTGGTGTTTTAAAGATTGTTCTTTGAAGTTCATATAAGAACGTAGTATTTTGTTTTTAAATGTAGTAAATCTTTGTTGCCTCATACCAGGGAGTTTGCATTGCATGGCTGCAATCTTTATTTGCACATCAACTGGGCTTTTGATAGATATGACACACCACCAGCAGCTTGATGACCACGACGGTATTGAATCAGCCAAGTTGTTCTTCTATTGGTATGTACTCAGGCTTTCTGGTGTTTTAAAGATTGTTCCTTGAAGTTCATATATGAACGAAGTATTTTGTTTTTAAATGTAGTAAATCTTTGTTGCCTCACATCAGGTTGTTTGCATTGCATGCCTGTAATCTTTATTTGCACATAAACTGGGCTTTTGGTAGTAATTACACACCACCAACAGCTTGATGACCACGATGGTGTGGAATCAGACAAGTTGTTCTTCTATTGGTATGTACTCAGGCTTTCTGGTGTTTTAAAGATTGTTCCTTGAAGTTCATATATGAACGTAGTATTTTGTTTTTAAATGTAGTAAATCTTTGTTGCCTCACATCAGGGAGTTCGCATTGCATGGCTGCAATCTTTATTTGCACATTAACTGGGCTTTTGGTAGATATGACACACCACCAGCAGGTTGATGACCTCGAAGGTGTGGAATAAGACAAGTTGTTCTTCTATTGGTATGTACTCAGGCTTTCTGGTGTTTTAAAGATTGTTCTTTGAAGTTCATATAAGAACGTAGTGTTTTGTTTTTAAATGTGGTAAATCTTTGTTGCCTCATATCAGGGAGTTCGCATTGCATGGCTCCAATCTTTATTTGCACATCAACTGGGCTTTTGATAGATATGACACACCACCAGCAGCTTGATGACCACGACGGTGTGGAATCAGAAAAGTTGTTCTTCTATTGGTATGTACTCAGGCTTTCTGGTGTTTTAAAGATTGTTACTTGAAGTTCATATAAGAACGTCGTATTTTGTTTTTAAATGTAGTAAATCTTTGTTGCCTCACATCAGGGAGTTCGCATTGCATGGCTGCAATCTTTATTTGCACATCAACTGGGCTTTTGATAGATATGACACACCACCAGCAGCTTGATGACCACGACGGTGTGGAATCAGACAAGTTGTTCATCTATTGGTATGTACTCAGGCTTTCTGGTGTTTTAAAGATTGTTCCTTGAAGTTCATATAAGAACGTAGTATTTTGTTTTTAAATGTAGTAATATACATCAGGGAGTTCGCATTGCATGGCTGCAATCTTTATTGGCACATCAACTGGGCTTTTGATAGACATGACACACCACCAGCAGGTTGATGACCACGACGTTGTGGAATAAGACAAGTTGTTCTTCTATTGGTATGTACTCAGGCTTTCTGGTGTTTTAAAGATTGTTCTTTGAAGTTCATATAAGAAGGTAGTGTTTTGTTTTTAAATGTATTAAATCTTTGTTGCCTCATACCAGGGAGTTTGCATTGCATGGCTGCAATGTTTATTTGCACATCAACTGGGCTTTTGATAGATATGACACACCACCAGCAGCTTGATGACCACGACGGTGTGGAATCAGACAAGTTGTTCTTGTATTGGTATGTACACAGCCTTTCTGGTGTTTTAAAGATTGTTCCTTGAAGTTCATATAAGAACGTATTATTTTGTTTTTAAATGTAGTAAATCTTTGTTGCCTCACATCAGGGAGTTCGCATTGCATGGCTGCAATGTTTATTTGCGCATCAACTGGGCTTTTGATAGATATGACACACCACCAGCAGCTTGATGACCACGACGGTGTGGAATCAGACAAGTTGTTCTTCTATTGGTATGTACTCAGGCTTTCTGGTGTTTTAAAGATCGTTCCTTGAAGTTCATATCAGAACGTAGTATTTTGTTTTTAAATGTAGTAAATCTTTGTTGCCTCACATCAGGGATTTCGCATTGCATGGCTGCAATCTTTATTTGCACATCAACTGGGCTTTTGATAGATATGACACACCACCAGCAGCTTGATGACCACGACGGTGTGGAATCAGGCAAGTTGTTCTTCTATTGGTATGTACTCAGGCTTTCTGGTGTTTTAAAGATTGTTCCTTGAAGTTCATATAAGAACGTAGTACTTTGCTTTTAAATGTGGTAAATCTTTGTTGCCTCACATTAGGGAGTTCGCATTGCATGGCTGCAATCTTTACTTGCACATCAACTGGGCTTTTGATAGATATGACACACCACCAGCAGCTTGATGACCACGACGGTGTGGAATCAGACAAGTAGTTCTTCTATTGGTATGTACTCAGGCTTTCTAGTGTTTTAAAGATTGTTCCTTGAAGTTCATATCAGAACGTAGTACTTTGTTTTTACATGTAGTAAATCTTTGTTGCCTCACATCAGGGATTTCGCATTGCATGGCTGCAATCTTTATTTGCTTATCAACTGGGCTTTTGATAGATATGACATACCACCAGCAGCTTGATGACCACGACGGTGTGGAATCAGACAAGTTGTTCTTCTATTGGTATGTACTCAGGCTTTCTGGTGTTTTAAAGATTGTTCCTTGAAGTTCATATAAGAACGTAGTATTTTGTTTTTAAATGTAGTAAACCTTTGTTGCCTCACATCAGGGAGTTCGCATTGCATGGCTGCAATCTTTATTTGCACATCAACTGGGCTTTTGATAGATATGACACACCACCAGCAGGTTGATGACCACGACGGTGTGGAATCAGACAAGTTGTTCTTCTATTGGTATATACTTAGGCTTTTTGTTGTTTTAAAGATTGTTCTTTGAAGTTCATATACGAACGTAGTATTTTGTTTTTAAATGTAGTAAATCTTTGTTGCCTCACATCAGAGAGTTCGCATTGCATGGCTGCAATCTTTATTTGCACATCAACTGGGCTTTTGATAGATATGACACACCACCAGCAGCTTGATGACCACGACGGTGTGGAATCAGACAAGTTGTTCTTCTATTGGTATGTACTCAGGCTTTCTGGTGTTTTAAAGATTGTTCCTTGAACTTCATATATGAACGTAGTATTTTGTTTTTAAATGTAGTAAATCTTTGTTGCCTCACATCAGGGAGTTCGCATTGCATGGCTGAATATCTATATTTGCACATCAACTGGGCTTTTGATAGATATGACACACCACCAGCAGGTTGATGACCACGACGGTGTGGAATAAGACAAGTTGTTCTTCTATTGGTATGTACTCAGGCTTTCTGGTGTTTTAAAGATTGTTCTTTGAAGTTCATATAAGAACGTAGTATTTTGTTTTTAAATGTAGTAAATCTTTGTTGCCTCATACCAGGGAGTTTGCATTGCATGGCTGCAATCTTTATTTGCACATCAACTGGGCTTTTGATAGATATGACACACCACCAGCAGGTTGATGACCACGACGGTGTGGAATCAGACAAGTTGTTCTTCTATTGGTATGTACTCAGGCTTTCTGGTGTTTTAAAGATTGTTCCTTGAAGTTCATATATGAACGTAGTATTTTGTTTTTAAATGTAGTAAATCTTTGTTGCCCCACATCAGGTTGTTTGCATTGCATGCCTGTAATCTTTATTTGCACATAAACTGGGCTTTTGATAGTAATTACACACCACCAACAGCTTGATGACCACGACGGTGTGGAATCAGACAAGTTGTTCTTCTATTGGTATGTACTCAGGCTTTCTGGTGTTTTAAAGATTATTCCTTGAAGTTCATATATGAACGTAGTATTTTGTTTTTAAATGTAGTAATTCTTTGTTGCCTCACATCAGGGAGTTCGCATTGCATGGCTGCAATCTCTATTTGCACATTAACTGGGCTTTTGGTAGATATGACACACCACCAGCAGGTTGATGACCTCGACGGTGTGCAATAAGACAAGTTGTTCTTCTATTGGTATGTACTCAGGCTTTCTGGTGTTTTAAAGATTGTTCCTTGAAGTTCATATAAGAACGTAGTGTTTTGTTTTTAAATGTGGTAAATCTTTGTTGCCTCATATCAGGGAGTTCACATTGCATGGCTGCAATCTTTATTTGCACATCAACTGGGCTTTTGATAGATATGACACACCACCAGCAGCTTGATGACCACGACGGTGTGAAATCAGAAAAGTTGTTCTTCTATTGGTATGTACTCAGGCTTTCTGGTGTTTTAAAAATTGTTCCTTGAAGTTCATATAAGAACGTAGTATTTTGTTTTTAAATGTAGTAAACCTTTTTTGCCTCACATCAGGGAGTTCGCATTGCATGGCTGCAATCTTTATTTGCACATCAACTGGGCTTTTGATAGATATGACACACCACCAGCAGGTTGATGACCACGACGGTGTGGAATCAGACAAGTTGTTCTTCTATTGGTATCTACTTAGGCTTTTTGTTGTTTTAAAGATTGTTCTTTGAAGTTCATATACGAACGTAGTATTTTGTTTTTAAATGTAGTAAATTTTTGTTGCCTCACATCAGAGAGTTCGCATTGCATGGCTGCAATCTTTATTTGCACATCAACTGGGCTTTTGATAGATATGACACACCACCAGCAGCTTGATGACCACGACGGTGTGGAATCAGACAAGTTGTTCTTCTATTGGTATGTACTCAGGCTTTCTGGTGTTTTAAAGATTGTTCCTTGAACTTCATATATGAACGTAATATTTTGTTTTTAAATGTAGTAAATCTTTGTTGCCTCACATCAGGGAGTTCGCATTGCATGGCTGAATATCTATATTTGCACATCAACTGGGCTTTTGATAGATATGACACACCACCAGCAGGTTGATGACCACCACGGTGTGGAATAAGACAAGTTGTTCTTCTATTGGTATGTACTCAGGCTTTCTGGTGTTTTAAAGATTGTTCTTTGAAGTTCATATAAGAACGTAGTATTTTGTTTTTAAATGTAGTAAATCTTTGTTGCCTCATACCAGGGAGTTTGCATTGCATGGCTGCAATCTTTATTTGCACACCAACTGGGCTTTTGATAGATATGACACACCACCAGCAGGTTGATGACCACGACGGTGTGGAATCAGACAAGTTGTTCTTCTATTGGTATGTACTCAGGCTTTCTGGTGTTTTAAAGATTGTTCCTTGAAGTTCATATATGAACGTAGTATTTTGTTTTTAAATGTAGTAAATCTTTGTTGCCTCACATCAGGTTGTTTGCATTGCATGCCTGTAATCTTTATTTGCACATAAACTGGGCTTTTGATAGTAATTACACACCACCAACAGCTTGATGACCACGACGGTGTGGAATCAGACAAGTTGTTCTTCTATTGGTATGTACTCAGGCTTTCTGGTGTTTTAAAGATTGTTCCTTGAAGTTCATATATGAACGTAGTATTTTGTTTTTAAATGTAGTAATTCTTTGTTGCCTCACATCAGGGAGTTCGCATTGCATGGCTGCAATCTCTATTTGCACATTAACTGGGCTTTTGGTAGATATGACACACCACCAGCAGGTTGATGACCTCGACGGTGTGCAATAAGACAAGTTGTTCTTCTATTGGTATGTACTCAGGCTTTCTGGTGTTTTAAAGATTGTTCTTTGAAGTTCATATAAGAAAGTAGTGTTTTGTTTTTAAATGTGGTAAATCTTTGTTGCCTCATATCAGGGAGTTCGCATTGCATGGCTGCAATCTTTATTTGCACATCAACTGGGCTTTTGATAGATATGACACACCACCAGCAGCTTGATGACCACGACGGTGTGGAATCAGAAAAGTTGTTCTTCTATTGGTATGTACTCAGGCTTTCTGGTGTTTTAAAGATTGTTACTTGAAGTTCATATAAGAACGTAGTATTTTGTTTTTAAATGTAGTAAATCTTTGTTGCCTCACATCAGGGAGTTCGCATTGCATGGCTGCAATCTTTATTTGCACATCAACTGGGCTTTTGATAGATATGACACACCACCAGCAGCTTGATGACCACGACGGTGTGGAATCAGACAAGTTGTTCATCTATTGGTATGTACTCAGGCTTTCTGGTGTTTTAAAGATTGTTCCTTGAAGTTCATATAAGAACGTAGTATTTTGTTTTTAAATGTAGTAAATCTTTGTTGCCTCACATCAGGGAGATCGCATTGCATGGCTGGAATCTTTATTTGCACATCAACTGGGCTTTTGATAGATATGACACACCACCAGCAGCTTGATGACCACGACGGTGTGGAATCAGACAAGTTGTTCTTCTATTGGTATGTACTCAGGCTTTCTGGTGTTTTAAAGATTGTTCCTTGAAGTTCATATAAGAACGTAGTATTTTGTTTTTAAATGTAGTAAATCTTTGTTGCCTCACATCAGGGAGTTCGCATTGCATGGCTGCAATCTTTATTTGCACATCAACTGGGCTTTTGATAGATATGACACACCACCAGCAGCTTGATGACCACGACGGTGTGGAATCAGACAAGTTGTTCTTCTATTGGTATCTACTTAGGCTTTTTGTTGTTTTAAAGATTGTTCTTTGAAGTTCATATACGAACGTAGTATTTTGTTTTTAAATGTAGTAAATCTTTGTTGCCTCACATCAGAGAGTTCGCATTGCATGGCTAAAACCTTTATTTGCACATCAACTGGGCTTTTGATAGATATGACACACCACCAGCAGCTTGATGACCACGACGGTGTGGAATCAGACAAGTTGTTCTTCTATTGGTATGTACTCAGGCTTTCTGGTGTTTTAAAGATTGTTCCTTGAAGTTCATATATGAACGTAGTATTTTGTTTTTAAATGTAGTAAATCTTTGTTGCCTCACATCAGGGAGTTCGCATTGCATGGCTGAATATCTATATTTGCACATCAACTGGGCTTTTGATAGATATGACACACCACCAGCAGGTTGATGACCACGACGGTGTGGAATGAGACAAGTTGTTCTTCTATTGGTATGTACTCAGGCTTTCTGGTGTTTTAAAGATTGTTTTTTGAAGTTCATATAAGAACCTAGTATTTTGTTTTTAAATGTAGTAAATCTTTGTTGCCTCATACCAGGGAGTTTGCATTGCATGGCTGCAATCTTTATTTGCACATCAACTGGGCTTTTGATAGATATGACACACCACCAGCAGCTTGATGACCACGACGGTGTGGAATCAGACAAGTTGTTCTTCTATTGGTATGTACTCAGGCTTTCTGGTGTTTTAAAGATTGTTCCTTGAAGTTCATATAAGAACGTAGTATTTTGTTTTTAAATGTAGTAAATCTTTGTTGCCTCACATCAGGGAGTTCGCATTGCATGGCTGCAATCTTTATTTGCACATCAACTGGGCTGTTGATAGATATGACACACCACCAGCAGCTTGATGACCACGACGGTGTGGAATCAGACAAGTTGTTCATCTATTGGTATGTACTCAGGCTTTCTGGTGTTTTAAAGATTGTTCCTTGAAGTTCATATACGAACGTAGTATTTTGTTTTTAAATGTAGTAAATCTTTGTTGCCTCACATCAGAGAGTTCGCATTGCATGGCTAAAACCTTTATTTGCACATCAACTGGGCTTTTGATAGATATGACACACCACCAGCAGCTTGATGACCACGACGGTGTGGAATCAGACAAGTTGTTCTTCTATTGGTATGTACTCAGGCTTTCTGGTGTTTTAAAGATTGTTCCTTGAAGTTCATATATGAACGTAGTATTTTGTTTTTAAATGTAGTAAATCTTTGTTGCCTCACATCAGGGAGTTCGCATTGCATGGCTGAATATCTATATTTGCACATCAACTGGGCTTTTGATAGATATGACACACCACCAGCAGGTTGATGACCACGACGGTGTGGAATGAGACAAGTTGTTCTTCTATTGGTATGTACTCAGGCTTTCTGGTGTTTTAAAGATTGTTTTTTGAAGTTCATATAAGAACCTAGTATTTTGTTTTTAAATGTAGTAAATCTTTGTTGCCTCATACCAGGGAGTTTGCATTGCATGGCTGCAATCTTTATTTGCACATCAACTGGGCTTTTGATAGATATGACACACCACCAGCAGCTTGATGACCACGACGGTGTGGAATCAGACAAGTTGTTCTTCTATTGGTATGTACTCAGGCTTTCTGGTGTTTTAAAGATTGTTCCTTGAAGTTCATATAAGAACGTAGTATTTTGTTTTTAAATGTAGTAAATATTTGTTACCTCACATCAGGGAGTTCGCATTGCATGGCTGCAATCTTTATTGGCACATCAACTGGGCTTTTGATAGACATGACACACCACCAGCAGGTTGATGACCACGACGTTGTGGAATAAGACAAGTTGTTCTTCTATTGGTATGTACTCAGGCTTTCTGGTGTTTTAAAGATTGTTCTTTGAAGTTCATATAAGAAGGTAGTGTTTTGTTTTTAAATGTATTAAATCTTTGTTGCCTCACATCAGGGAGTTCGCATTGCATGGCTGCAATGTTTATTTGCGCATCAACTGGGCTTTTGATAGATATGACACACCACCAGCAGCTTGATGACCACGACGGTGTGGAATCAGACAAGTTGTTCTTCTATTGGTATGTACTCAGGCTTTCTGGTGTTTTAAAGATCGTTCCTTGAAGTTCATATCAGAATGTAGTATTTTGTTTTTAAATGTAGTAAATCTTTGTTGCCTCACATCAGGGATTTCGCATTGCATGGCTGCTATCTTTATTTGCACATCAACTGGGCTTTTGATAGATATGACACACCACCAGCAGCTTGATGACCACGACGGTGTGGAATCAGGCAAGTTGTTCTTCTATTGGTATGTACTCAGGCTTTCTGGTGTTTTAAAGATTGTTCCTTGAAGTTCATATAAGAACGTAGTACTTTGCTTTTAAATGTGGTAAATCTTTGTTGCCTCACATCAGGGAGTTCGCATTGCATATCTGCAATCTTTATTTGCACATCAACTGGGCTTTTGATAGATATGACACACCACCAGCAGCTTGATGACCACGACGGTGAGGAATCAGACAAGTTGTTCTTCTATTGGTATGTACTCAGGCTTTCTGGCGTTTTAAAGATTGTTCCTTGAAGTTCATATAAGAACGTAGTATTTTGTTTTTAAATGTAGTAAATCTTTGTTGCCTCACATCATGGAGTTCGCATTGCATGGCTGTAATCTTTATTTGCACATCAACTGGGCTTTTGATAGATATGACACACCACCAGCAGCTTGATGACCACGACGGTGTGGAATCAGACAAGTTGTTCTTCTATTGGTATGTACTCAGGCTTTCTGGTGTTTTAAAGATTGTTCCTTGAAGTTCATATATGAACGTAGTATTTTGTTTTTAAATGTAGTAAATCTTTGTTGCCTCACATCAGGGAGTTCGCATTGCATGGCTGCAATCTTTATTTGCACATCAACTGGGCTTTTGATAGATATGACACACCACCAGCAGCTTGATGACCACGACGGTGTAGAATAAGACAAGTTGTTCTTCTGTTGGTATGTACTCAGGCTTTCTGGTGTTTTAAAGATTGTTCTTTGAAGTTCATATAAGAACGTATTATTTTGTTTTTAAATGTAGTAAATCTTTGTTGCCTCAAATCAGGAAGTTCGCATTGCATGGCTGCAATCTTTATTTGCACATCAACTGGGCTTTTGATAGATATGACACACCACCAGCAGCTTGATGACCACGACGGTGTGGAATCAGACAAGTTGTTCTTCTATTGGTATGTACTCAGGCTTTCTGGTGTTTTAAAGATTGTTCCTTGAAGTTCATATATGAACGTAGTATTTTGTTTTTAAATGTAGTAAATCTTTGTTGCCTCACATCAGGGAGTTCGCATTGCATGGCTGAATATCTATATTTGCACATCAACTGGGCTTTTGATAGATATGACACACCACCAGCAGGTTGATGACCACGACGGTGTGGAATAAGACAAGTTGTTCTTCTATTGGTATGTACTCAGGCTTTCTGGTGTTTTAAAGATTGTTCTTTGAAGTTCATATAAGAACGTAGTATTTTGTTTTTAAATGTAGTAAATATTTGTTGCCTCACATCAGGGAGTTCGCATTGCATGGCTGCAATTTTTATTGGCACATCAACTGGGCTTTTGATAAATATGACACACCACCAGCAGGTTGATGACCACAACGTTGTGGAATAAGACAAGTTGTTCTTCTATTGGTATGTACTCAGGCTTTCTGGTGTTTTAAAGATTGTTCTTTGAAGTTCATATAAGAACGTAGTATTTTGTTTTTAAATGTAGTAAATCTTTGTTGCCTCATATCAGGGAGTTCGCATTGCATGGCTGCAATCTTTATTTGCACATCAACTGGGCTTTTGATAGATATGACACACCACCAGCAGCTTGATGACCACGACGGTGTGGAATCAGACAAGTTGTTCTTCTATTGGTATGTACTCAGGCTTTCTGGTGTTTTAAAGATTGTTCCTTGAAGTTCATATATGAACGTAGTATTTTGTTTTTAAATGTAGTAAATCTTTGTTGCCTCACATCAGGGAGTTTGCATTGCATGGCTGTAATCTTTATTTGCACATAAACTGGGCTTTTGATAGTAATTACACACCACCAGCAGGTTGATGACCACGACGGTGTGGAATCAGACAAGTTGTTCTTCTATTGGTATGTACTCAGGCTTTCTGGTGTTTTAAAGATTGTTCCTTGAAGTTCATATACGAACGTAGTATTTTGTTTTTAAATGTAGTAAATCTTTGTTGCCTCACATCAGGGAGTTTGCATTGCATGGCTGTAATCTTTATTTGCACATAAACTGGGCTTTTGATAGTAATTACACACCACCAGCAGGTTGATGACCACGACGGTGTGGAATCAGACAAGTTGTTCTTCTATTGGAATGTACTCAGGCTTTCTGGTGTTTTAAAGATTGTTCCTTGAAGTTCATATACGAACGTAGTATTTTGTTTTTAAATGTAGTAAATCTTTGTTGCCCCACGTCAGGGAGTTCGCATTGCATGGCTGCAATCTTTATTTGCACATCAACTGAGATTTTGATAGATATGACACACCACCAGCAGGTTGATGACCACGACGGTGTGGAATAAGACAAGTTGTTCTTCTATTGGCATGTACTCAGGCTTTCTGGTGTTTTAAAGATTGTTCTCTGAAGTTCATATAAGATCGTAGTGTTTTGTTTTTAAATGTGGTAAATCTTTGTTGCCTCATATCAGGGAGTTCGCATTGCATGGCTGCAATGTTTATTTGCACATCAACTGGACTTTTGATAGATATGACACACCACCAGCAGCTTGATGACCACGACGGTGTGGAATCAGACAAGTTGTTCTTCTATTGGTATCTACTTAGGGTTTTTGTTGTTTCAAAGATTGTTCTTTGAAGTTCATATAAGAACGTAGTATTTTGTTTTTAAATGTAGTAAATCTTTGTTGCCTCACACCAGAGAGTTCGCATTGCATGGCTGCAATCTTTATTTGCACATCAACTGAGCTTTTGATAGATATGACACACCACTAGCAGGTTGATGACCACGACGGTGTGGAATAAGACAAGTTGTTCTTCTATTGGTATGTACTCAGCCTTTCTGGTGTTTTAAAGATTGTTCCTTGAAGTTCATATATGAACGTAGTATTTTGTTTTTAAATGTAGTAAATCTTTGCTGCCTCACATCAGGGAGTTCGCATTGCATGGCTGAATATCTATATTTGCACATCAACTGGGCTTTTGATAGATATGACACACCACCAGCAGGTTGATGACCACGACGGTGTGGAATAAGACAAGTTGTTCTTCTATTGGTATGTACTCAGGCTTTCTGGTGTTTTAAAGATTGTTCTTTGAATTTCATATAAGAACGTAGTATTTTGTTTTTAATTGTAGTAAATCTTTGTAGCCTCATACCAGGGAGTTTGCAATGCATGGCTGCAATCTTTATTTGCACATCAACTGGGCTTTTGATAGATATGACACACCATCAGCAGCTTGATGACCACGACGGTGTGGAATCAGACAAGTTGTTCTTCTATTGGTATGTACTCAGGCTTTCTGTTGTTTTAAAGATTGTTCCTTGAAGTTCATATATGAACGTTGTATTTTGTTTTTAAATGTAGTAAATCTTTGTTGCCTCACATCAGGTTGTTTGCATTGCATGGCTGTAATCTTTATTTGCACATAAACTGGGCTTTTGATAGTAATTACACACAACCAACAGCTTGATGACCACGACGGTGTGGAATCAGACAAGTTGTTCTTCTATTGGTATGTACTCAGGCTTTCTGGTGTTTTAAAGATTTTTTTTGAAGTTCATATATGAACGTAGTATTTTGTTTTTAAATGTAGTAAATCTTTGTTGCCTCACATCAGGGAGTTCGCATTGCATGGCTGCAATCTTTATTTGCACATCAACAGGGCTTTTGATAGATATGACACAAAACCAGCAGCTTGATGACCACGACGGTGTGGAATCAGACAAGTTGTTCTTCTATTGGTATCTACTTAGGCTTTTTGTTGTTTTAAAGATTGTTCTTTGAAGTTCATATACGAACGTAGTATTTTGTTTTTAAATGTAGTAAATCTTTGTTGCCTCACATCAGAGAGTTCGCATTGCATGGCTGTAATCTTTATTTGCACATCAACTGGGCTTTTGATAGATATGACACACCACCAGCAGGTTGATGACCACGACGGTGTGGAATCAGACAAGTTGTTCTTCTATTGGTATGTACTCAGGCTTTCTGGTGTTTTAAAGATTGTTCCTTGAAGTTCATATATGAACGTAGTATTTTGTTTTTAAATGTAGTAAATCTTTGTTGCCTCACATCAGGGAGTTCGCATTGCATGGCTGAAAATCTATATTTGCACATCAACTGTGCTTTTGATAGATATGACACACCACCAGCAGCTTGATGACCACGACGGTGTGGAATCAGACAAGTTGTTCTTCTATTGGTATCTACTTAGGCTTTTTGTTGTTTTAAAGATTGTTCTTTGAAGTTCATATACGAACGTAGTATTTTGTTTTTAAATGTAGTAAATCTTTGTTGCCTCACATCAGAGAGTTCGCATTGCATGGCTGCAATCTTTATTTGCACATCAACTGGGCTTTTGATAGATATGACACACCACCAGCAGGTTGATGACCACGACGGTGTGGAATCAGACAAGTTGTTCTTCTATTGGTATGTACTCAGGCTTTCTGGTGTTTTAAAGATTGTTCCTTGAAGTTCATATATGAACGTAGTATTTTGTTTTTAAATGTAGTAAATCTTTGTTGCCTCACATCAGGGAGTTCGCATTGCATGGCTGAAAATCTATATTTGCACATCAACTGTGCTTTTGATAGATATGACACACCACCAGCAGCTTGATGACCACGACGGTGTGGAATCAGACAAGTTGTTCTTCTATTGTTATCTACTTAGGCTTTTTGTTGTTTTAAAGATTGTTCTTTGAAGTTCATATACGAACGTAGTATTTTGTTTTTAAATGTAGTAAATCTTTGTTGCCTCACATCAGAGAGTTCGCATTGCATGGCTAAAACCTTTATTTGCACATCAACTGGGCTTTTGATAGATATGACACACCACCAGCAGGTTGATGACCACGACGGTGTGGAATCAGACAAGTTGTTCTTCTATTGGTATGTACTCAGGCTTTCTGGTGTTTTAAAGATTGTTCCTTGAAGTTCATATATGAACGTAGTATTTTGTTTTTAAATGTAGTAAATCTTTGTTGCCTCACATCAGGGAGTTCGCATTGCATGGCTGAATATCTATATTTGCACATCAACTGGGCTTTTGATAGATATGACACACCACCAGCAGGTTGATGACCACGACGGTGTGGAATGAGACAAGTTGTTCTTCTATTGGTATGTACTCAGGCTTTCTGGTGTTTTAAAGATTGTTTTTTGAAGTTCATATAAGAACCTAGTATTTTGTTTTTAAATGTAGTAAATCTTTGTTGCCTCATACCAGGGAGTTTGCATTGCATGGCTGCAATCTTTATTTGCACATCAACTGGGCTTTTGATAGATATGACACACCACCAGCAGCTTGATGACCACGACGGTGTGGAATCAGACAAGTTGTTCTTCTATTGGTATGTACTCAGGCTTTCTGGTGTTTTAAAGATTGTTCCTTGAAGTTCATATAAGAACGTAGTATTTTGTTTTTAAATGTAGTAAATATTTGTTACCTCACATCAGGGAGTTCGCATTGCATGGCTGCAATCTTTATTGGCACATCAACTGGGCTTTTGATAGACATGACACACCACCAGCAGGTTGATGACCACGACGTTGTGGAATAAGACAAGTTGTTCTTCTATTGGTATGTACTCAGGCTTTCTGGTGTTTTAAAGATTGTTCTTTGAAGTTCATATAAGAAGGTAGTGTTTTGTTTTTAAATGTATTAAATCTTTGTTGCCTCACATCAGGGAGTTCGCATTGCATGGCTGCAATGTTTATTTGCGCATCAACTGGGCTTTTGATAGATATGACACACCACCAGCAGCTTGATGACCACGACGGTGTGGAATCAGACAAGTTGTTCTTCTATTGGTATGTACTCAGGCTTTCTGGTGTTTTAAAGATCGTTCCTTGAAGTTCATATCAGAATGTAGTATTTTGTTTTTAAATGTAGTAAATCTTTGTTGCCTCACATCAGGGATTTCGCATTGCATGGCTGCAATCTTTATTTGCACATCAACTGGGCTTTTGATAGATATGACACACCACCAGCAGCTTGATGACCACGACGGTGTGGAATCAGGCAAGTTGTTCTTCTATTGGTATGTACTCAGGCTTTCTGGTGTTTTAAAGATTGTTCCTTGAAGTTCATATAAGAACGTAGTACTTTGCTTTTAAATGTGGTAAATCTTTGTTGCCTCACATCAGGGAGTTCGCATTGCATATCTGCAATCTTTATTTGCACATCAACTGGGCTTTTGATAGATATGACACACCACCAGCAGCTTGATGACCACGACGGTGAGGAATCAGACAAGTTGTTCTTCTATTGGTATGTACTCAGGCTTTCTGGCGTTTTAAAGATTGTTCCTTGAAGTTCATATAAGAACGTAGTATTTTGTTTTTAAATGTAGTAAATCTTTGTTGCCTCACATCATGGAGTTCGCATTGCATGGCTGTAATCTTTATTTGCACATCAACTGGGCTTTTGATAGATATGACACACCACCAGCAGCTTGATGACCACGACGGTGTGGAATCAGACAAGTTGTTCTTCTATTGGTATGTACTCAGGCTTTCTGGTGTTTTAAAGATTGTTCCTTGAAGTTCATATATGAACGTAGTATTTTGTTTTTAAATGTAGTAAATCTTTGTTGCCTCAAATCAGGGAGTTCGCATTGCATGGCTGCAATCTTTATTTGCACATCAACTGGGCTTTTGATAGATATGACACACCACCAGCAGCTTGATGACCACGACGGTGTAGAATAAGACAAGTTGTTCTTCTATTGGTATGTACTCAGGCTTTCTGGTGTTTTAAAGATTGTTCCTTGAAGTTCATATATGAACGTAGTATTTTGTTTTTAAATGTAGTAAATCTTTGTTGCCTCACATCAGGGAGTTCGCATTGCATGGCTGCAATCTTTATTTGCACATCAACTGGGCATTTGATAGATATGACACACCACCAGCAGCTTGATGACCACGACGGTGTGGAATCAGACAAGTTGTTCTTCTATTGGTATGTACTCAGGCTTTCTGGTGTTTTAAAGATTGTTCCTTGAAGTTCATATATGAACGTAGTATTTTGTTTTTAAATGTAGTAAATCTTTGTTGCCTCACATCAGGGAGTTCGCATTGCATGGCTGAATATCTATATTTGCACATCAACTGGGCTTTTGATAGATATGACACACCACCAGCAGGTTGATGACCACGACGGTGTGGAATAAGACAAGTTGTTCTTCTATTGGTATGTACTCAGGCTTTCTGGTGTTTTAAAGATTGTTCTTTGAAGTTCATATAAGAACGTAGTATTTTGTTTTTAAATGTAGTAAATATTTGTTGCCTCACATCAGGGAGTTCGCATTGCATGGCTGCAATTTTTATTGGCACATCAACTGGGCTTTTGATAAATATGACACACCACCAGCAGGTTGATGACCACAACGTTGTGGAATAAGACAAGTTGTTCTTCTATTGGTATGTACTCAGGCTTTCTGGTGTTTTAAAGATTGTTCTTTGAAGTTCATATAAGAACGTAGTATTTTGTTTTTAAATGTAGTAAATCTTTGTTGCCTCATATCAGGGAGTTCGCATTGCATGGCTGCAATCTTTATTTGCACATCAACTGGGCTTTTGATAGATATGACACACCACCAGCAGCTTGATGACCACGACGGTGTGGAATCAGACAAGTTGTTCTTCTATTGGTATGTACTCAGGCTTTCTGGTGTTTTAAAGATTGTTCCTTGAAGTTCATATATGAACGTAGTATTTTGTTTTTAAATGTAGTAAATCTTTGTTGCCTCACATCAGGGAGTTTGCATTGCATGGCTGTAATCTTTATTTGCACATAAACTGGGCTTTTGATAGTAATTACACACCACCAGCAGGTTGATGACCACGACGGTGTGGAATCAGACAAGTTGTTCTTCTATTGGTATGTACTCAAGCTTTCTGGTGTTTTAAAGATTGTTCCTTGAAGTTCATATACGAACGTAGTATTTTGTTTTTAAATGTAGTAAATCTTTGTTGCCTCACATCAGGGAGTTTGCATTGCATGGCTGTAATCTTTATTTGCACATAAACTGGGCTTTTGATAGTAATTACACACCACCAGCAGGTTGATGACCACGACGGTGTGGAATCAGACAAGTTGTTCTTCTATTGGTATGTACTCAGGCTTTCTGGTGTTTTAAAGATTGTTCCTTGAAGTTCATATACGAACGTAGTATTTTGTTTTTAAATGTAGTAAATCTTTGTTGCCCCACGTCAGGGAGTTCGCATTGCATGGCTGCAATCTTTATTTGCACATCAACTGAGATTTTGATAGATATGACACACCACCAGCAGGTTGATGACCACGACGGTGTGGAATAAGACAAGTTGTTCTTCTATTGGCATGTACTCAGGCTTTCTGGTGTTTTAAAGATTGTTCTCTGAAGTTCATATAAGATCGTAGTGTTTTGTTTTTAAATGTGGTAAATCTTTGTTGCCTCATATCAGGGAGTTCGCATTGCATGGCTGCAATGTTTATTTGCACATCAACTGGGCTTTTGATAGATATGACACACCACCAGCAGCTTGATGACCACGACGGTGTGGAATCAGACAAGTTGTTCTTCTATTGGTATCTACTTAGGCTTTTTGTTGTTTCAAAGATTGTTCTTTGAAGTTCATATAAGAACGTAGTATTTTGTTTTTAAATGTAGTAAATCTTTGTTGCCTCACACCAGAGAGTTCGCATTGCATGGCTGCAATCTTTATTTGCACATCAACTGAGCTTTTGATAGATATGACACACCACTAGCAGGTTGATGACCACGACGGTGTGGAATAAGACAAGTTGTTCTTCTATTGGTATGTACTCAGCCTTTCTGGTGTTTTAAAGATTGTTCCTTGAAGTTCATATATGAACGTAGTATTTTGTTTTTAAATGTAGTAAATCTTTGCTGCCTCACATCAGGGAGTTCGCATTGCATGGCTGAATATCTATATTTGCACATCAACTGGGCTTTTGATAGATATGACACACCACCAGCAGGTTGATGACCACGACGGTGTGGAATAAGACAAGTTGTTCTTCTATTGGTATGTACTCAGGCTTTCTGGTGTTTTAAAGATTGTTCTTTGAATTTCATATAAGAACGTAGTATTTTGTTTTTAATTGTAGTAAATCTTTGTTGCCTCATACCAGGGAGTTTGCAATGCATAGCTGCAATCTTTATTTGCACATCAACTGGGCTTTTGATAGATATGACACACCATCAGCAGCTTGATGACCACGACGGTGTGGAATCAGACAAGTTGTTCTTCTATTGGTATGTACTCAGGCTTTCTGTTGTTTTAAAGATTGTTCCTTGAAGTTCATATATGAACGTTGTATTTTGTTTTTAAATGTAGTAAATCTTTGTTGCCTCACATCAGGTTGTTTGCATTGCATGGCTGTAATCTTTATTTGCACATAAACTGGGCTTTTGATAGTAATTACACACAACCAACAGCTTGATGACCACGACGGTGTGGAATCAGACAAGTTGTTCTTCTATTGGTATGTACTCAGGCTTTCTGGTGTTTTAAAGATTTTTTTTGAAGTTCATATATGAACGTAGTATTTTGTTTTTAAATGTAGTAAATCTTTGTTGCCTCACATCAGGGAGTTCGCATTGCATGGCTGCAATCTTTATTTGCACATCAACAGGGCTTTTGATAGATATGACACAAAACCAGCAGCTTGATGACCACGACGGTGTGGAATCAGACAAGTTGTTCTTCTATTGGTATCTACTTAGGCTTTTTGTTGTTTTAAAGATTGTTCTTTGAAGTTCATATACGAACGTAGTATTTTGTTTTTAAATGTAGTAAATCTTTGTTGCCTCACATCAGAGAGTTCGCATTGCATGGCTGCAATCTTTATTTGCACATCAACTGGGCTTTTGATAGATATGACACACCACCAGCAGGTTGATGACCACGACGGTGTGGAATCAGACAAGTTGTTCTTCTATTGGTATGTACTCAGGCTTTCTGGTGTTTTAAAGATTGTTCCTTGAAGTTCATATATGAACGTAGTATTTTGTTTTTAAATGTAGTAAATCTTTGTTGCCTCACATCAGGGAGTTCGCATTGCATGGCTGAAAATCTATATTTGCACATCAACTGTGCTTTTGATAGATATGACACACCACCAGCAGGTTGATGACCACGACGGTGTGGAATAAGACAAGTTCTTCATCTATTGGTATGTACTCAGGCTTTCTGGTGTTTTAAAGATTGTTCCTTGTAGTTCATATAAGAACGTAGTATTTTGTTTTTAAATGTAGTAAATCTTTGTTGCCTCACATCAGGGAGTTCGCATTGCATGGCTGCAATCTTTATTTGCACATCAACTGGGCTGTTGATAGATATGACACACCACCTGCAGCTTGATGATCACGACGGTGTGGAATCAGACAAGTTGTTCTTCTATTGGTATGTACTCAGGCTTTCTGGTGTTTTAAAGATTGTTCCTTGAAGTTCATATAAGAACGTATTATTTTGTTTTTAAATGTAGTAAATCTTTGTTACCTCACATCAGGGAGTTCGCATTGCATGGCTGCAATCTTTATGTCCACATCAACTGGGCTTTTGATAGATATTACACACCAACAGCAGGTTGATGACCACGACGTTGTGGAATCAGACAAGTTGTTCTTCTATTGGTATGTACTCAGGCTCTGGAGTTTTAAAGATTGTTCCTTGAAGTTCATATATGAACGTAGTATTTTGTTTTTAAATGTAGTAAATCTTTGTTGCCTCACATCAGGGAGTTCGCATTGCATGGCTGAAAATCTATATTTGCACATCAACTGTGCTTTTGATAGATATGACACACCACCAGCAGCTTGATGACCACGACGGTGTGGAATCAGACAAGTTGTTCTTCTATTGTTATCTACTTAGGCTTTTTGTTGTTTTAAAGATTGTTCTTTGAAGTTCATATACGAACGTAGTATTTTGTTTTTAAATGTAGTAAATCTTTGTTGCCTCACATCAGAGAGTTCGCATTGCATGGCTAAAACCTTTATTTGCACATCAACTGGGCTTTTGATAGATATGACACACCACCAGCAGGTTGATGACCACGACGGTGTGGAATCAGACAAGTTGTTCTTCTATTGGTATGTACTCAGGCTTTCTGGTGTTTTAAAGATTGTTCCTTGAAGTTCATATATGAACGTAGTATTTTGTTTTTAAATGTAGTAAATCTTTGTTGCCTCACATCAGGGAGTTCGCATTGCATGGCTGAATATCTATATTTGCACATCAACTGGGCTTTTGATAGATATGACACACCACCAGCAGGTTGATGACCACGACGGTGTGGAATGAGACAAGTTGTTCTTCTATTGGTATGTACTCAGGCTTTCTGGTGTTTTAAAGATTGTTTTTTGAAGTTCATATAAGAACCTAGTATTTTGTTTTTAAATGTAGTAAATCTTTGTTGCCTCATACCAGGGAGTTTGCATTGCATGGCTGCAATCTTTATTTGCACATCAACTGGGCTTTTGATAGATATGACACACCACCAGCAGCTTGATGACCACGACGGTGTGGAATCAGACAAGTTGTTCTTCTATTGGTATGTACTCAGGCTTTCTGGTGTTTTAAAGATTGTTCCTTGAAGTTCATATAAGAACGTAGTATTTTGTTTTTAAATGTAGTAAATATTTGTTACCTCACATCAGGGAGTTCGCATTGCATGGCTGCAATCTTTATTGGCACATCAACTGGGCTTTTGATAGACATGACACACCACCAGCAGGTTGATGACCACGACGTTGTGGAATAAGACAAGTTGTTCTTCTATTGGTATGTACTCAGGCTTTCTGGTGTTTTAAAGATTGTTCTTTGAAGTTCATATAAGAAGGTAGTGTTTTGTTTTTAAATGTATTAAATCTTTGTTGCCTCACATCAGGGAGTTCGCATTGCATGGCTGCAATGTTTATTTGCGCATCAACTGGGCTTTTGATAGATATGACACACCACCAGCAGCTTGATGACCACGACGGTGTGGAATCAGACAAGTTGTTCTTCTATTGGTATGTACTCAGGCTTTCTGGTGTTTTAAAGATCGTTCCTTGAAGTTCATATCAGAATGTAGTATTTTGTTTTTAAATGTAGTAAATCTTTGTTGCCTCACATCAGGGATTTCGCATTGCATGGCTGCAATCTTTATTTGCACATCAACTGGGCTTTTGATAGATATGACACACCACCAGCAGCTTGATGACCACGACGGTGTGGAATCAGGCAAGTTGTTCTTCTATTGGTATGTACTCAGGCTTTCTGGTGTTTTAAAGATTGTTCCTTGAAGTTCATATAAGAACGTAGTACTTTGCTTTTAAATGTGGTAAATCTTTGTTGCCTCACATCAGGGAGTTCGCATTGCATATCTGCAATCTTTATTTGCACATCAACTGGGCTTTTGATAGATATGACACACCACCAGCAGCTTGATGACCACGACGGTGAGGAATCAGACAAGTTGTTCTTCTATTGGTATGTACTCAGGCTTTCTGGCGTTTTAAAGATTGTTCCTTGAAGTTCATATAAGAACGTAGTATTTTGTTTTTAAATGTAGTAAATCTTTGTTGCCTCACATCATGGAGTTCGCATTGCATGGCTGTAATCTTTATTTGCACATCAACTGGGCTTTTGATAGATATGACACACCACCAGCAGCTTGATGACCACGACGGTGTGGAATCAGACAAGTTGTTCTTCTATTGGTATGTACTCAGGCTTTCTGGTGTTTTAAAGATTGTTCCTTGAAGTTCATATATGAACGTAGTATTTTGTTTTTAAATGTAGTAAATCTTTGTTGCCTCAAATCAGGGAGTTCGCATTGCATGGCTGCAATCTTTATTTGCACATCAACTGGGCTTTTGATAGATATGACACACCACCAGCAGCTTGATGACCACGACGGTGTAGAATAAGACAAGTTGTTCTTCTGTTGGTATGTACTCAGGCTTTCTGGTGTTTTAAAGATTGTTCTTTGAAGTTCATATAAGAACGTAGTATTTTGTTTTTAAATGTAGTAAATCTTTGTTGCCTCAAATCAGGAAGTTCGCATTGCATGGCTGCAATCTTTATTTGCACATCAACTGGGCATTTGATAGATATGACACACCACCAGCAGCTTGATGACCACGACGGTGTGGAATCAGACAAGTTGTTCTTCTATTGGTATGTACTCAGGCTTTCTGGTGTTTTAAAGATTGTTCCTTGAAGTTCATATATGAACGTAGTATTTTGTTTTTAAATGTAGTAAATCTTTGTTGCCTCACATCAGGGAGTTCGCATTGCATGGCTGAATATCTATATTTGCACATCAACTGGGCTTTTGATAGATATGACACACCACCAGCAGGTTGATGACCACGACGGTGTGGAATAAGACAAGTTGTTCTTCTATTGGTATGTACTCAGGCTTTCTGGTGTTTTAAAGATTGTTCTTTGAAGTTCATATAAGAACGTAGTATTTTGTTTTTAAATGTAGTAAATATTTGTTGCCTCACATCAGGGAGTTCGCATTGCATGGCTGCAATTTTTATTGGCACATCAACTGGGCTTTTGATAAATATGACACACCACCAGCAGGTTGATGACCACAACGTTGTGGAATAAGACAAGTTGTTCTTCTATTGGTATGTACTCAGGCTTTCTGGTGTTTTAAAGATTGTTCTTTGAAGTTCATATAAGAACGTAGTATTTTGTTTTTAAATGTAGTAAATCTTTGTTGCCTCATATCAGGGAGTTCGCATTGCATGGCTGCAATCTTTATTTGCACATCAACTGGGCTTTTGATAGATATGACACACCACCAGCAGCTTGATGACCACGACGGTGTGGAATCAGACAAGTTGTTCTTCTATTGGTATGTACTCAGGCTTTCTGGTGTTTTAAAGATTGTTCCTTGAAGTTCATATATGAACGTAGTATTTTGTTTTTAAATGTAGTAAATCTTTGTTGCCTCACATCAGGGAGTTTGCATTGCATGGCTGTAATCTTTATTTGCACATAAACTGGGCTTTTGATAGTAATTACACACCACCAGCAGGTTGATGACCACGACGGTGTGGAATCAGACAAGTTGTTCTTCTATTGGTATGTACTCAAGCTTTCTGGTGTTTTAAAGATTGTTCCTTGAAGTTCATATACGAACGTAGTATTTTGTTTTTAAATGTAGTAAATCTTTGTTGCCTCACATCAGGGAGTTTGCATTGCATGGCTGTAATCTTTATTTGCACATAAACTGGGCTTTTGATAGTAATTACACACCACCAGCAGGTTGATGACCACGACGGTGTGGAATCAGACAAGTTGTTCTTCTATTGGTATGTACTCAGGCTTTCTGGTGTTTTAAAGATTGTTCCTTGAAGTTCATATACGAACGTAGTATTTTGTTTTTAAATGTAGTAAATCTTTGTTGCCCCACGTCAGGGAGTTCGCATTGCATGGCTGCAATCTTTATTTGCACATCAACTGAGATTTTGATAGATATGACACACCACCAGCAGGTTGATGACCACGACGGTGTGGAATAAGACAAGTTGTTCTTCTATTGGCATGTACTCAGGCTTTCTGGTGTTTTAAAGATTGTTCTCTGAAGTTCATATAAGATCGTAGTGTTTTGTTTTTAAATGTGGTAAATCTTTGTTGCCTCATATCAGGGAGTTCGCATTGCATGGCTGCAATGTTTATTTGCACATCAACTGGGCTTTTGATAGATATGACACACCACCAGCAGCTTGATGACCACGACGGTGTGGAATCAGACAAGTTGTTCTTCTATTGGTATCTA
The DNA here is from genome assembly GCF_023897955.1 of Schistocerca gregaria. NCBI lineage: Eukaryota > Metazoa > Arthropoda > Insecta > Orthoptera > Acrididae > Schistocerca > Schistocerca gregaria. Next base: position 97,352,164 of record NC_064929.1, on the reverse strand, counting down.
CTTAGGCTTTTTGTTGTTTCAAAGATTGTTCTTTGAAGTTCATATAAGAACGTAGTATTTTGTTTTTAAATGTAGTAAATCTTTGTTGCCTCACACCAGAGAGTTCGCATTGCATGGCTGCAATCTTTATTTGCACATCAACTGAGCTTTTGATAGATATGACACACCACTAGCAGGTTGATGACCACGACGGTGTGGAATAAGACAAGTTGTTCTTCTATTGGTATGTACTCAGCCTTTCTGGTGTTTTAAAGATTGTTCCTTGAAGTTCATATATGAACGTAGTATTTTGTTTTTAAATGTAGTAAATCTTTGCTGCCTCACATCAGGGAGTTCGCATTGCATGGCTGAATATCTATATTTGCACATCAACTGGGCTTTTGATAGATATGACACACCACCAGCAGGTTGATGACCACGACGGTGTGGAATAAGACAAGTTGTTCTTCTATTGGTATGTACTCAGGCTTTCTGGTGTTTTAAAGATTGTTCTTTGAATTTCATATAAGAACGTAGTATTTTGTTTTTAATTGTAGTAAATCTTTGTTGCCTCATACCAGGGAGTTTGCAATGCATAGCTGCAATCTTTATTTGCACATCAACTGGGCTTTTGATAGATATGACACACCATCAGCAGCTTGATGACCACGACGGTGTGGAATCAGACAAGTTGTTCTTCTATTGGTATGTACTCAGGCTTTCTGTTGTTTTAAAGATTGTTCCTTGAAGTTCATATATGAACGTTGTATTTTGTTTTTAAATGTAGTAAATCTTTGTTGCCTCACATCAGGTTGTTTGCATTGCATGGCTGTAATCTTTATTTGCACATAAACTGGGCTTTTGATAGTAATTACACACAACCAACAGCTTGATGACCACGACGGTGTGGAATCAGACAAGTTGTTCTTCTATTGGTATGTACTCAGGCTTTCTGGTGTTTTAAAGATTTTTTTTGAAGTTCATATATGAACGTAGTATTTTGTTTTTAAATGTAGTAAATCTTTGTTGCCTCACATCAGGGAGTTCGCATTGCATGGCTGCAATCTTTATTTGCACATCAACAGGGCTTTTGATAGATATGACACAAAACCAGCAGCTTGATGACCACGACGGTGTGGAATCAGACAAGTTGTTCTTCTATTGGTATCTACTTAGGCTTTTTGTTGTTTTAAAGATTGTTCTTTGAAGTTCATATACGAACGTAGTATTTTGTTTTTAAATGTAGTAAATCTTTGTTGCCTCACATCAGAGAGTTCGCATTGCATGGCTGCAATCTTTATTTGCACATCAACTGGGCTTTTGATAGATATGACACACCACCAGCAGGTTGATGACCACGACGGTGTGGAATCAGACAAGTTGTTCTTCTATTGGTATGTACTCAGGCTTTCTGGTGTTTTAAAGATTGTTCCTTGAAGTTCATATATGAACGTAGTATTTTGTTTTTAAATGTAGTAAATCTTTGTTGCCTCACATCAGGGAGTTCGCATTGCATGGCTGAAAATCTATATTTGCACATCAACTGTGCTTTTGATAGATATGACACACCACCAGCAGGTTGATGACCACGACGGTGTGGAATAAGACAAGTTCTTCATCTATTGGTATGTACTCAGGCTTTCTGGTGTTTTAAAGATTGTTCCTTGTAGTTCATATAAGAACGTAGTATTTTGTTTTTAAATGTAGTAAATCTTTGTTGCCTCACATCAGGGAGTTCGCATTGCATGGCTGCAATCTTTATTTGCACATCAACTGGGCTGTTGATAGATATGACACACCACCTGCAGCTTGATGATCACGACGGTGTGGAATCAGACAAGTTGTTCTTCTATTGGTATGTACTCAGGCTTTCTGGTGTTTTAAAGATTGTTCCTTGAAGTTCATATAAGAACGTATTATTTTGTTTTTAAATGTAGTAAATCTTTGTTACCTCACATCAGGGAGTTCGCATTGCATGGCTGCAATCTTTATGTCCACATCAACTGGGCTTTTGATAGATATTACACACCAACAGCAGGTTGATGACCACGACGTTGTGGAATCAGACAAGTTGTTCTTCTATTGGTATGTACTCAGGCTCTGGAGTTTTAAAGATTGTTCCTTGTAGTTCATAAAAGAACGTAGTATTTTGTTTTTAAATGTAGTAAATCTTTGTTGCCTCACATCAGGGAGTTTGCATTGCATGGCTGCAATCTTTATTTGCACATCAACTGGGCTGTTGATAGATATGACACACCACCTGCAGCTTGATGACCACGACGGTGTGGAATCAGACAAGTTGTTCTTCTATTGGTATGTACTCAGGCTTTCTGGTGTTTTAAAGATTGTTCCTTGAAGTTCATATAAGAACGTATTATTTTGTTTTTAAATGTAGTAAATCTTTGTTGCCTCATATCAGGGAGTTCGCATTGCATGATGCAATCTTTATTTGCACATCAACTGGGCTTTTGATAGATATGACACACCACTAGCAGCTTGATGACCACGACGGTGTGAAATCAGACAAGTTGTTCTTCTCTTGGTATGTACTCGGGCTTTCTGGTGTTTTAAAGATTGTTCCTTGAAGTTCATATAAGAACGTAGTATTTTGTTTTTAAATGTAGTAAATCTTTGTTGCCTCACATCAGGGATATCACATTGCATGGCTGCAATCTTTATTTGCACATCAACTGGGCTTTTGATAGATATGACACACCACCAGCAGCTTGTTGACCACGACGGTGTGGAATCAGACAGGTTGTTCTTCTATTGGTATGTACTCAGGCTTTCTGGTGTTTTAAAGATTGTTCCTTGAAGTTCATATAAGAACGTATTATTTTGTTTTTAAATGTAGTAAATCTTTGTTACCTCACATCAGGGAGTTCGCATTGCATGGCTGCAATCTTTATGTCCACATCAACTGGGCTTTTGATGGATATGACACACCACCAGCAGGTTGATGACCACGACGGTGTGGAATCAGACAAGTTGTTCTTCTATTGTTATGTACTCAGGCTTTCTGGTGTTTTAAAGATTGTTCCTTGTAGTTCATATAAGAACGTAGTATTTTGTTTTTAATTGTAGTAAATCTTTGTTGCCTCACATCAGGGAGTTCGCATTGCATGGCTGCAATCTTTATTTGCACATCAACTGGGCTTTTGATAGATATGACACACCACCAGCAGCATGATGACCACGACTGTGTGGAATCAGACAATTTGTTCTTCTATTGGTATGTACTCAGGCTTTCTGGTGTTTTAAAGATTGTTCCTTGAAGTTCATATAAGAACGTAGTATTTTGTTTTTAAATGTAGTAAATCTTTGTTGCCTCACGTCAGGGAGTTCGCATTGCATGGCTGCAATGTTTATTTGCGCATCAACTGGGCTTTTGATAGATATGACACACCACCAGCAGCATGATGACCACGACGGTGTGGAATCAGACAAGTTGTTCTTCTATTGGTATGTACTCAGGCTTTCTGGTGTTTTAAAGATTGTTCTTTGAAGTTCATATAAGAACGTAGTACTTTGTTTTTAAATGTGGTAAATCTTTGTTGCCTCACATCAGGGAGTTCGCATTGCATGGCTGCAATCTTTATTTGCACATCAACTGGGCTTTTGATAGATATGACACACCACTAGCAGCTTGATGACCACGACGGTGTGGAATCAGACAAGTTGTTCTTCTATTGGTATGTACTAAGGCTTTCTGGTGTTTTAAAGATTGTTCCTTGAAGTTCATATAAGAACTTAGTATTTTGTTTTTAAATGTAGTAAATCTTTGTTGCCTCACATCAGGGAGTTCGCATTGCAAGGCTGCAATCTTTATTTGCACATCAACTGGGCTTTTGATAGATATGACACACCACCAGCAGGTTGATGACCACGACGGTGTGGAATCAGACAAGTTGTTCTTCTATTGGTATCTACTCAGGCTTTCTGGTGTTTTAAAGATTGTTCCTTGATGTTCATATATGAACGTAGTATTTTGTTTTTAAATGTAGTAAATCTTTGTTGCCTCACATCAGGGAGTTCGCATTGCATGGCTGCAATCTTTATTTGCACATCAACTGGGCTTTTGATAGATATGACACACCACGAGCAGGTTGATGACCACGATGGTGTGGAATCAGACAAGTTGTTCTTCTATTGGTATGTACTCAGGCTTTCTGGGGTTTTAAAGATTGTTCCTTGTAGTTAATATAAGAACGTAGTATCTTGTTTTTAATTGTAGTAAATCTTTGTTGCCTCACATCAGGGAGTTCGCATTGCATGGCTGCAATCTTTATTTGCACATCAACTGGGCTTTTGATAGATATGACACACCATCAGCAGCTTGATGACCACGACGGTGTGGAATAAGACAAGTTGTTCTTCTATTGGTATGTACTCAGGCTTTCTGGTGTTTTAAAGATTGTTCCTTGAAGTTCATATAAGAATGTATTATTTTGTTTTTAAATGTAGTAAATCTTTGTTGCCTCACATCAGGGAGTTCGCATTGCATGGCTGCAATCTTTATGTCCACATCAACTTGCCTTTTGATAGGTATGACACACCACCAGCAGGTTGATGACCACGACAGTGTGGAATCAGACAAGTTGTTCTGCTATTGGTATGTACTCAGGCTTTCTGGTGATTTAAAGATTGTTCTTTGAAGTTCATATAAGAACGTAGTGTTTTGTTTTTAAATGTGGTAAATCTTTGTTGCCTCATATCAGGGAGTTCGCATTGCATGGCTGCAATCTTTATTTGCACATCAACTGGGCTTTTGATAGATATGACACACCACCAGCATGTTGATGACCACGACGGTGTGGAATCAGACAAGTTGTTCTTCTATTGGTATGTACTCAGGCTTTCTGGTGTTTTAAAGATTGTTCTTTGAAGGTCATATAAGAACGTAGTATTTTGTTTTTAAGTGTAGTAAATCTTTGTTGCCTCATATCAGGGAGTTCGCATTGCATGGCTGCAATCTTTATTTGCACATCAACTGGGCTTTTGATAGATATGACACACCACCAGCAACTTGATGACCACGACGGTGTGGAATCCGACAAGTTGTTCTTCTATTGGTATGTACTCAGGCTTTCTGGTGTTTTAAAGATTGTTCCTTGAAGTTCATATATGAACGTAGTATTTTGTTTTTAAATGTAGTAAATCTTTGTTGCCTCACATCAGGGAGTTTGCATTACATGGCTGTAATCTTTATTTGCACATAAACTGGGCTTTTGATAGTAATTACACACCACCAGCAGGTTGATGACCACGACGGTGTGGAATCAGACAAGTTGTTCTTCTATTGGTATGTACTCAGGCTTTCTGGTGTTTTAAAGATTGTTCTTTGAAGTTCATATACGAACGTAGTATTTTCTTTTTAAATGTAGTAAATCTTTGTTGCCCCACATCAGGGAGTTCGCATTGCATGGCTGCAATGTTTATTTGCACATCAACTGGGCTTTTGATAGATATGACACACCACCAGCAGGTTGATGACCACGACGGTGTGGAATAAGACAAGTTGTTCTTCTATTGGTATGTACTCAGGCTTTCTGGTGTTTTAAAGATTGTTCCCTGAAGTTCATATAAGATCATAGTGTTTTGTTTCTAAATGTAGTAAATCTTTGTTGCCTCATATCAGGGAGTTCGCGTTGTATGGCTGCAATCTTTATTTGCACATCAACTGGGCTTTTGATAGATATGACACACCACCAGCAGCTTGATGACCACGACGGTGTGGAATCAGACAAGTTGTTCATCTATTGGTATGTACTCAGGCTTTCTGGTGTTTTAAAGATTGTTCCTTGAAGTTCATATAAGAACGTAGTATTATGTTTTTAAATGTAGTAAATCTTTGTTGCCTCACATCAGGGAGTTCGCATTGCATGGCTGCAATCTTTATTTGCACATTAACTGGGCTTTTGGTAGATATGACACACCACCAGCAGGTTGATGACCTCGAAGGTGTGGAATAAGACAAGTTGTTCTTCTATTGGTATGTACTCAGGCTTTCTGGTGTTTTAAAGATTGTTCTTTGAAGTTCATATAAGAACGTAGTGTTTTGTTTTTAAATGTGGTAAATCTTTGTTGCCTCATATCAGGGAGTTCGCATTGCATGGCTCCAATCTTTATTTGCACATCAACTGGGCTTTTGATAGATATGACACACCACCAGCAGCTTGATGACCACGACGGTGTGGAATCAGAAAAGTTGTTCTTCCATTGGTATGCACTCAGGCTTTCTGGTATTTTAAAGATTGTTACTTGAAGTTCATATAAGAACGTCGTATTTTGTTTTTAAATGTAGTAAATCTTTGTTGCCTCACATCAGGGAGTTCGCATTGCATGGCTGCAATCTTTATTTGCACATCAACTGGGCTTTTGATAGATATGACACACCACCAGCAGCTTGATGACCACGACGGTGTGGAATCAGGCAAGTTGTTCTTCTATTGGTATGTACTCAGGCTTTCTGGTGTTTTAAAGATTGTTCCTTGAAGTTCATATAAGAACGTAGTACTTTGCTTTTAAATGTGGTAAATCTTTGTTGCCTCACATTAGGGAGTTCGCATTGCATGGCTGCAATCTTTACTTGCACATCAACTGGGCTTTTGATAGATATGACACACCACCAGCAGCTTGATGACCACGACGGTGTGGAATCAGACAAGTAGTTCTTCTATTGGTATGTACTCAGGCTTTCTAGTGTTTTAAAGATTGTTCCTTGAAGTTCATATCAGAACGTAGTACTTTGTTTTTACATGTAGTAAATCTTTGTTGCCTCACATCAGGGATTTCGCATTGCATGGCTGCAATCTTTATTTGCTTATCAACTGGGCTTTTGATAGATATGACATACCACCAGCAGCTTGATGACCACGACGGTGTGGAATCAGACAAGTTGTTCTTCTATTGGTATGTACTCAGGCTTTCTGGTGTTTTAAAGATTGTTCCTTGAAGTTCATATAAGAACGTAGTACTTTGCTTTTAAATGTGGTAAATCTTTGTTGCCTCACATCAGGGAGTTCGCATTGCATATCTGCAATCTTTATTTGCACATAAACTGGGCTTTTGATAGATATGACACACCACCAGCAGCTTGATGACCACGACGGTGAGGAATCAGACAAGTTGTTCTTCTATTGGTATGTACTCAGGCTTTCTGGCGTTTTAAAGATTGTTCCTTGAAGTTCATATAAGAACGTAGTATTTTGTTTTTAAATGTAGTAAATCTTTGTTGCCTCACATCATGGAGTTCGCATTGCATGGCTGTAATCTTTATTTGCACATCAACTGGGCTTTTGATAGATATGACACACCACCAGCAGCTTGATGACCACGACGGTGTGGAATCAGACAAGTTGTTCTTCTATTGGTATGTACTCAGGCTTTCTGGTGTTTTAAAGATTGTTCCTTGAAGTTCATATATGAACGTAGTATTTTGTTTTTAAATGTAGTAAATCTTTGTTGCCTCACATCAGGGAGTTCGCATTGCATGGCTGCAATCTATATTTGCACATCAACTGGGCTTTTGATAGATATGACACACCACCAGCAGGTTGATGACCACGACGGTGTGGAATAAGACAAGTTGTTCTTCTATTGGTATGTACTCAGGCTTTCTGGTGTTTTAAAGATTGTTCTTTGAAGTTCATATAAGAACGTAGTATTTTGTTTTTAAATGTAGTAAATCTTTGTTGCCTCATACCAGGGAGTTTGCATTGCATGGCTGCAATCTTTATTTGCACATCAACTGGGCTTTTGATAGTAATTACACACCACCAACAGCTTGATGACCACGACGGTGTGGAATCAGACAAGTTGTTCTTCTATTGGTATGTACTCAGGCTTTCTGGTGTTTTAAAGATCGTTCCTTGAAGTTCATATCAGAACGTAGTATTTTGTTTTTAAATGTAGTAAATCTTTGTTGCCTCACATCAGGGATTTCGCATTGCATGGCTGCAATCTTTATTTGCACATCAACTGGGCTTTTGATAGATATGACACACCACCAGCAGCTTGATGACCACGACGGTGTGGAATCAGGCAAGTTGTTCTTCTATTGGTATGTACTCAGGCTTTCTGGTGTTTTAAAGATTGTTCCTTGAAGTTCATATAAGAACGTAGTACTTTGCTTTTAAATGTGGTAAATCTTTGTTGCCTCACATTAGGGAGTTCGCATTGCATGGCTGCAATCTTTACTTGCACATCAACTGGGCTTTTGATAGATATGACACACCACCAGCAGCTTGATGACCACGACGGTGTGGAATCAGACAAGTAGTTCTTCTATTGGTATGTACTCAGGCTTTCTAGTGTTTTAAAGATTGTTCCTTGAAGTTCATATCAGAACGTAGTACTTTGTTTTTACATGTAGTAAATCTTTGTTGCCTCACATCAGGGATTTCGCATTGCATGGCTGCAATCTTTATTTGCTTATCAACTGGGCTTTTGATAGATATGACATACCACCAGCAGCTTGATGACCACGACGGTGTGGAATCAGACAAGTTGTTCTTCTATTGGTATGTACTCAGGCTTTCTGGTGTTTTAAAGATTGTTCCTTGAAGTTCATATAAGAACGTAGTATTTTGTTTTTAAATGTAGTAAACCTTTGTTGCCTCACATCAGGGAGTTCGCATTGCATGGCTGCAATCTTTACGTCCACATCAACTTGCCTTTTGATAGGTATGACACACCACCAGCAGGTTGATGACCACGACAGTGTGGAATCAGACAAGTTGTTCTTCTATTGGTATGTACTCAGGCTTTCTGGTGATTTAAAGATTGTTCTTTGAAGTTCATATAAGAACGTAGTGTTTTGTTTTTAAATGTGGTAAATCTTTGTTGCCTCATATCAGGGAGTTCGCATTGCATGGCTGCAATCTTTATTTGCACATCAACTGGGCTTTTGATAGATATGACACACCACCAGCATGTTGATGACCACGACGGTGTGGAATCAGACAAGTTGTTCTTCTATTGGTATGTACTCAGGCTTTCTGGTGTTTTAAAGATTGTTCTTTGAAGTTCATATAAGAACGTAGTATTTTGTTTTTAAGTGTAGTAAATCTTTGTTGCCTCATTTCAGGGAGTTCGCATTGCATGGCTGCAATCTTTATTTGCACATCAACTGGGCTTTTGATAGATATGACACACCACCAGCAACTTGATGACCACGACGGTGTGGAATCCGACAAGTTGTTCTTCTATTGGTATGTACTCAGGCTTTCTGGTGTTTTAAAGATTGTTCCTTGAAGTTCATATATGAACGTAGTATTTTGTTTTTAAATGTAGTAAATCTTTGTTGCCTCACATCAGGGAGTTTGCATTACATGGCTGTAATCTTTATTTGCACATAAACTGGGCTTTTGATAGTAATTACACACCACCAGCAGGTTGATGACCACGACGGTGTGGAATCAGACAAGTTGTTCTTCTATTGGTATGTACTCAGGCTTTCTGGTGTTTTAAAGATTGTTCCTTGAAGTTCATATACGAACGTAGTATTTTGTTTTTAAATGTAGTAAATCTTTGTTGCCCCACATCAGGGAGTTCGCATTGCATGGCTGCAATGTTTATTTGCACATCAACTGGGCTTTTGATAGATATGACACACCACCAGCAGGTTGATGACCACGACGGTGTGGAATAAGACAAGTTGTTCTTCTATTGGTATGTACTCAGGCTTTCTGGTGTTTTAAAGATTGTTCCCTGAAGTTCATATAAGATCATAGTGTTTTGTTTCTAAATGTAGTAAATCTTTGTTGCCTCATATCAGGGAGTTCGCGTTGTATGGCTGCAATCTTTATTTGCACATCAACTGGGCTTTTGATAGATATGACACACCACCAGCAGCTTGATGACCACGACGGTGTGGAATCAGACAAGTTGTTCATCTATTGGTATGTACTCAGGCTTTCTGGTGTTTTAAAGATTGTTCCTTGAAGTTCATATAAGAACGTAGTATTATGTTTTTAAATGTAGTAAATCTTTGTTGCCTCACATCAGGGAGTTCGCATTGCATGGCTGCAATCTTTATTTGCACATCAACTGGGCTTTTGATAGATATGACACACCACCAGCATGTTGATGACCACGACGGTGTGGAATCAGACAAGTTGTTCTTCTATTGGTATGTACTCAGGCTTTCTGGTGTTTTAAAGATTGTTCCTTGAAGTTCATATAAGAACGTAGTATTTTGTTGTTAAATGTAGTAAATCTTTGTTGCCTCACATCAGGGAGTTCGCATTGCATGGCTGCAATCTTTATTTGCACATCAACTGGGCTTTTGATAGATATGACACACCACCAGCAGGTTGATGACCACGACGGTGTGGAATAAGACAAGTTGTTCTTCTATTGGTATGTACTCAGGCTTTCTGGTGTTTTAAAGATTGTTCTTTGAAGTTCATATAAGAACGTAGTATTTTGTTTTTAAATGTAGTAAATCTTTGTTGCCTCATACCAGGGAGTTTGCATTGCATGGCTGCAATCTTTACTTGCACATCAACTGGGCTTTTGATAGATATGACACACCACCAGCAGCTTGATGACCACGACGGTATGGAATCAGCCAAGTTGTTCTTCTATTGGTATGTACTCAGGCTTTCTGGTGTTTTAAAGATTGTTCCTTGAAGTTCATATATGAACGAAGTATTTTGTTTTTAAATGTAGTAAATCTTTGTTGCCTCACATCAGGTTGTTTGCATTGCATGCCTGTAATCTTTATTTGCACATAAACTGGGCTTTTGATAGTAATTACACACCACCAACAGCTTGATGACCACGATGGTGTGGAATCAGACAAGTTGTTCTTCTATTGGTATGTACTCAGGCTTTCTGGTGTTTTAAAGATTGTTCCTTGAAGTTCATATAAGAACGTAGTACTTTGCTTTTAAATGTGGTAAATCTTTGTTGCCTCACATCAGGGAGTTCGCATTGCATATCTGCAATCTTTATTTGCACATCAACTGGGCTTTTGATAGATATGACACACCACCAGCAGCTTGATGACCACGACGGTGAGGAATCAGACAAGTTGTTCTTCTATTGGTATGTACTCAGGCTTTCTGGCGTTTTAAAGATTGTTCCTTGAAGTTCATATAAGAACGTAGTATTTTGTTTTTAAATGTAGTAAATCTTTGTTGCCTCACATCATGGAGTTCGCATTGCATGGCTGTAATCTTTATTTGCACATCAACTGGGCTTTTGATAGATATGACACACCACCAGCAGCTTGATGACCACGACGGTGTGGAATCAGACAAGTTGTTCTTCTATTGGTATGTACTCAGGCTTTCTGGTGTTTTAAAGATTGTTCCTTGAAGTTCATATATGAACGTAGTATTTTGTTTTTAAATGTAGTAAATCTTTGTTGCCTCACATCAGGGAGTTCGCATTGCATGGCTGCAATCTATATTTGCACATCAACTGGGCTTTTGATAGATATGACACACCACCAGCAGGTTGATGACCACGACGGTGTGGAATAAGACAAGTTGTTCTTCTATTGGTATGTACTCAGGCTTTCTGGTGTTTTAAAGATTGTTCTTTGAAGTTCATATAAGAACGTAGTATTTTGTTTTTAAATGTAGTAAATCTTTGTTGCCTCATACCAGGGAGTTTGCATTGCATGGCTGCAATCTTTATTTGCACATCAACTGGGCTTTTGATAGTAATTACACACCACCAACAGCTTGATGACCACGACGGTGTGGAATCAGACAAGTTGTTCTTCTATTGGTATGTACTCAGGCTTTCTGGTGTTTTAAAGATCGTTCCTTGAAGTTCATATCAGAACGTAGTATTTTGTTTTTAAATGTAGTAAATCTTTGTTGCCTCACATCAGGGATTTCGCATTGCATGGCTGCAATCTTTATTTGCACATCAACTGGGCTTTTGATAGATATGACACACCACCAGCAGCTTGATGACCACGACGGTGTGGAATCAGGCAAGTTGTTCTTCTATTGGTATGTACTCAGGCTTTCTGGTGTTTTAAAGATTGTTCCTTGAAGTTCATATAAGAACGTAGTACTTTGCTTTTAAATGTGGTAAATCTTTGTTGCCTCACATTAGGGAGTTCGCATTGCATGGCTGCAATCTTTACTTGCACATCAACTGGGCTTTTGATAGATATGACACACCACCAGCAGCTTGATGACCACGACGGTGTGGAATCAGACAAGTAGTTCTTCTATTGGTATGTACTCAGGCTTTCTAGTGTTTTAAAGATTGTTCTTTGAAGTTCATATCAGAACGTAGTACTTTGTTTTTACATGTAGTAAATCTTTGTTGCCTCACATCAGGGATTTCGCATTGCATGGCTGCAATCTTTATTTGCTTATCAACTGGGCTTTTGATAGATATGACATACCACCAGCAGCTTGATGACCACGACGGTGTGGAATCAGACAAGTTGTTCTTCTATTGGTATGTACTCAGGCTTTCTGGTGTTTTAAAGATTGTTCCTTGAAGTTCATATAAGAACGTAGTATTTTGTTTTTAAATGTAGTAAACCTTTGTTGCCTCACATCAGGGAGTTCGCATTGCATGGCTGCAATCTTTATTTGCACATCAACTGGGCTTTTGATAGATATGACACACCACCAGCAGGTTGATGACCACGACGGTGTGGAATCAGACAAGTTGTTCTTCTATTGGTATCTACTTAGGCTTTTTGTTGTTTTAAAGATTGTTCTTTGAAGTTCATATACGAACGTAGTATTTTGTTTTTAAATGTAGTAAATCTTTGTTGCCTCACATCAGAGAGTTCGCATTGCATGGCTGCAATCTTTATTTGCACATCAACTGGGCTTTTGATAGATATGACACACCACCAGCAGCTTGATGACCACGACGGTGTGGAATCAGACAAGTTGTTCTTCTATTGGTATGTACTCAGGCTTTCTGGTGTTTTAAAGATTGTTCCTTGAACTTCATATATGAACGTAGTATTTTGTTTTTAAATGTAGTAAATCTTTGTTGCCTCACATCAGGGAGTTCGCATTGCATGGCTGAATATCTATATTTGCACATCAACTGGGCTTTTGATAGATATGACACACCACCAGCAGGTTGATGACCACGACGGTGTGGAATAAGACAAGTTGTTCTTCTATTGGTATGTACTCAGGCTTTCTGGTGTTTTAAAGATTGTTCTTTGAAGTTCATATAAGAACGTAGTATTTTGTTTTTAAATGTAGTAAATCTTTGTTGCCTCATACCAGGGAGTTTGCATTGCATGGCTGCAATCTTTATTTGCACATCAACTGGGCTTTTGATAGATACGACACACCACCAGCAGGTTGATGACCACGACGGTGTGGAATCAGACAAGTTGTTCTTCTATTGGTATGTACTCAGGCTTTCTGGTGTTTTAAAGATTGTTCCTTGAAGTTCATATATGAACGTAGTATTTTGTTTTTAAATGTAGTAAATCTTTGTTGCCTCACATCAGGTTGTTTGCATTGCATGCCTGTAATCTTTATTTGCACATAAACTGGGCTTTTGATAGTAATTACACACCACCAACAGCTTGATGACCACGACGGTGTGGATTCAGACAAGTTGTTCTTCTATTGGTATGTACTCAGGCTTTCTGGTGTTTTAAAGATTATTCCTTGAAGTTCATATATGAACGTAGTATTTTGTTTTTAAATGTAGTAATTCTTTGTTGCCTCACATCAGGGAGTTCGCATTGCATGGCTGCAATCTCTATTTGCACATTAACTGGGCTTTTGGTAGATATGACACACCACCAGCAGGTTGATGACCTCGACGGTGTGCAATAAGACAAGTTGTTCTTCTATTGGTATGTACTCAGGCTTTCTGGTGTTTTAAAGATTGTTCCTTGAAGTTCATATAAGAACGTAGTGTTTTGTTTTTAAATGTGGTAAATATTTGTTGCCTCATATCAGGGAGTTCGCATTGCATGGCTGCAATCTTTATTTGCACATCAACTGGGCTTTTGATAGATATGACACACCACCAGCAGCTTGATGACCACGACGGTGTGAAATCAGAAAAGTTGTTCTTCTATTGGTATGTACTCAGGCTTTCTGGTGTTTTAAAAATTGTTCCTTGAAGTTCATATAAGAACGTAGTATTTTGTTTTTAAATGTAGTAAACATTTGTTGCCTCACATCAGGGAGTTCGCATTGCATGGCTGCAATCTTTATTTGCACATCAACTGGGCTTTTGATAGATATGACACACCACCAGCAGGTTGATGACCACGACGGTGTGGAATCAGACAAGTTGTTCTTCTATTGGTATCTACTTAGGCTTTTTGTTGTTTTAAAGATTGTTCTTTGAAGTTCATATACGAACGTAGTATTTTGTTTTTAAATGTAGTAAATTTTTGTTGCCTCACATCAGAGAGTTCGCATTGCATGGCTGCAATCTTTATTTGCACATCAACTGGGCTTTTGATAGATATGACACACCACCAGCAGCTTGATGACCACGACGGTGTGGAATCAGACAAGTTGTTCTTCTATTGGTATGTACTCAGGCTTTCTGGTGTTTTAAAGATTGTTCCTTGAACTTCATATATGAACGTAATATTTTGTTTTTAAATGTAGTAAATCTTTGTTGCCTCACATCAGGGAGTTCGCATTGCATGGCTGAATATCTATATTTGCACATCAACTGGGCTTTTGATAGATATGACACACCACCAGCAGGTTGATGAACACCACGGTGTGGAATAAGACAAGTTGTTCTTCTATTGGTATGTACTCAGGCTTTCTGGTGTTTTAAAGATTGTTCTTTGAAGTTCATATAAGAACGTAGTATTTTGTTTTTAAATGTAGTAAATCTTTGTTGCCTCATACCAGGGAGTTTGCATTGCATGGCTGCAATCTTTATTTGCACATCAACTGGGCTTTTGATAGATATGACACACCACCAGCAGGTTGATGACCACGACGGTGTGGAATCAGACAAGTTGTTCTTCTATTGGTATGTACTCAGGCTTTCTGGTGTTTTAAAGATTGTTCCTTGAAGTTCATATATGAACGTAGTATTTTGTTTTTAAATGTAGTAATTCTTTGTTGCCTCACATCAGGGAGTTCGCATTGCATGGCTGCAATCTCTATTTGCACATTAACTGGGCTTTTGGTAGATATGACACACCACCAGCAGGTTGATGACCTCGACGGTGTGCAATAAGACAAGTTGTTCTTCTATTGGTATGTACTCAGGCTTTCTGGTGTTTTAAAGATTGTTCTTTGAAGTTCATATAAGAACGTAGTGTTTTGTTTTTAAATGTGGTAAATCTTTGTTGCCTCATATCAGGGAGTTCGCATTGCATGGCTGCAATCTTTATTTGCACATCAACTGGGCTTTTGATAGATATGACACACCACCAGCAGCTTGATGACCACGACGGTGTGGAATCAGAAAAGTTGTTCTTCTATTGGTATGTACTCAGGCTTTCTGGTGTTTTAAAGATTGTTACTTGAAGTTCATATAAGAACGTAGTATTTTGTTTTTAAATGTAGTAAATCTTTGTTGCCTCACATCAGGGAGTTCGCATTGCATGGCTGCAATCTTTATTTGCACATCAACTGGGCTTTTGATAGATATGACACACCACCAGCAGCTTGATGACCACGACGGTGTGGAATCAGACAAGTTGTTCATCTATTGGTATGTACTCAGGCTTTCTGGTGTTTTAAAGATTGTTCCTTGAAGTTCATATAAGAACGTAGTATTTTGTTTTTAAATGTAGTAAATCTTTGTTGCCTCACATCAGGGAGATCGCATTGCATGGCTGGAATCTTTATTTGCACATCAACTGGGCTTTTGATAGATATGACACACCACCAGCAGCTTGATGACCACAACGGTGTGGAATCAGACAAGTTGTTCTTCTATTGGTATGTACTCAGGCTTTCTGGTGTTTTAAAGATTGTTCCTTGAAGTTCATATAAGAACGTAGTATTTTGTTTTTAAATGTAGTAAATCTTTGTTGCCTCACATCAGGGAGTTCGCATTGCATGGCTGCAATCTTTATTTGCACATCAACTGGGCTTTTGATAGATATGACACACCACCAGCAGCTTGATGACCACGACGGTGTGGAATCAGACAAGTTGTTCTTCTATTGGTATCTACTTAGGCTTTTTGTTGTTTTAAAGATTGTTCTTTGAAGTTCATATACGAACGTAGTATTTTGTTTTTAAATGTAGTAAATCTTTGTTGCCTCACATCAGAGAGTTCGCATTGCATGGCTAAAACCTTTATTTGCACATCAACTGGGCTTTTGATAGATATGACACACCACCAGCAGGTTGATGACCACGACGGTGTGGAATCAGACAAGTTGTTCTTCTATTGGTATGTACTCAGGCTTTCTGGTGTTTTAAAGATTGTTCCTTGAAGTTCATATATGAACGTAGTATTTTGTTTTTAAATGTAGTAAATCTTTGTTGCCTCACATCAGGGAGTTCGCATTGCATGGCTGCAATCTTTATTTGCACATCAACTGGGCTTTTGATAGATATGACACACCACCAGCATGTTGATGACCACGACGGTGTGGAATCAGACAAGTTGTTCTTCTATTGGTATGTACTCAGGCTTTCTGGTGTTTTAAAGATTGTTCCTTGAAGTTCATATAAGAACGTAGTATTTTGTTGTTAAATGTAGTAAATCTTTGTTGCCTCACATCAGGGAGTTCGCATTGCATGGCTGCAATCTTTATTTGCACATCAACTGGGCTTTTGATAGATATGACACACCACCAGCAGGTTGATGACCACGACGGTGTGGAATAAGACAAGTTGTTCTTCTATTGGTATGTACTCAGGCTTTCTGGTGTTTTAAAGATTGTTCTTTGAAGTTCATATAAGAACGTAGTATTTTGTTTTTAAATGTAGTAAATCTTTGTTGCCTCATACCAGGGAGTTTGCATTGCATGGCTGCAATCTTTACTTGCACATCAACTGGGCTTTTGATAGATATGACACACCACCAGCAGCTTGATGACCACGACGGTATGGAATCAGCCAAGTTGTTCTTCTATTGGTATGTACTCAGGCTTTCTGGTGTTTTAAAGATTGTTCCTTGAAGTTCATATATGAACGAAGTATTTTGTTTTTAAATGTAGTAAATCTTTGTTGCCTCACATCAGGTTGTTTGCATTGCATGCCTGTAATCTTTATTTGCACATAAACTGGGCTTTTGATAGTAATTACACACCACCAACAGCTTGATGACCACGATGGTGTGGAATCAGACAAGTTGTTCTTCTATTGGTATGTACTCAGGCTTTCTGGTGTTTTAAAGATTGTTCCTTGAAGTTCATATAAGAACGTAGTACTTTGCTTTTAAATGTGGTAAATCTTTGTTGCCTCACATCAGGGAGTTCGCATTGCATATCTGCAATCTTTATTT
Source organism: Schistocerca gregaria (assembly GCF_023897955.1). NCBI lineage: Eukaryota > Metazoa > Arthropoda > Insecta > Orthoptera > Acrididae > Schistocerca > Schistocerca gregaria. The sequence goes on along the minus strand of NC_064929.1, from coordinate 97,334,782 downwards.
GCACATCAACTGGGCTTTTGATAGATATGACACACCACCAGCAGCTTGATGACCACGACGGTGAGGAATCAGACAAGTTGTTCTTCTATTGGTATGTACTCAGGCTTTCTGGCGTTTTAAAGATTGTTCCTTGAAGTTCATATAAGAACGTAGTATTTTGTTTTTAAATGTAGTAAATCTTTGTTGCCTCACATCATGGAGTTCGCATTGCATGGCTGTAATCTTTATTTGCACATCAACTGGGCTTTTGATAGATATGACACACCACCAGCAGCTTGATGACCACGACGGTGTGGAATCAGACAAGTTGTTCTTCTATTGGTATGTACTCAGGCTTTCTGGTGTTTTAAAGATTGTTCCTTGAAGTTCATATATGAACGTAGTATTTTGTTTTTAAATGTAGTAAATCTTTGTTGCCTCACATCAGGGAGTTCGCATTGCATGGCTGCAATCTATATTTGCACATCAACTGGGCTTTTGATAGATATGACACACCACCAGCAGGTTGATGACCACGACGGTGTGGAATAAGACAAGTTGTTCTTCTATTGGTATGTACTCAGGCTTTCTGGTGTTTTAAAGATTGTTCTTTGAAGTTCATATAAGAACGTAGTATTTTGTTTTTAAATGTAGTAAATCTTTGTTGCCTCATACCAGGGAGTTTGCATTGCATGGCTGCAATCTTTATTTGCACATCAACTGGGCTTTTGATAGTAATTACACACCACCAACAGCTTGATGACCACGACGGTGTGGAATCAGACAAGTTGTTCTTCTATTGGTATGTACTCAGGCTTTCTGGTGTTTTAAAGATCGTTCCTTGAAGTTCATATCAGAACGTAGTATTTTGTTTTTAAATGTAGTAAATCTTTGTTGCCTCACATCAGGGATTTCGCATTGCATGGCTGCAATCTTTATTTGCACATCAACTGGGCTTTTGATAGATATGACACACCACCAGCAGCTTGATGACCACGACGGTGTGGAATCAGGCAAGTTGTTCTTCTATTGGTATGTACTCAGGCTTTCTGGTGTTTTAAAGATTGTTCCTTGAAGTTCATATAAGAACGTAGTACTTTGCTTTTAAATGTGGTAAATCTTTGTTGCCTCACATTAGGGAGTTCGCATTGCATGGCTGCAATCTTTACTTGCACATCAACTGGGCTTTTGATAGATATGACACACCACCAGCAGCTTGATGACCACGACGGTGTGGAATCAGACAAGTAGTTCTTCTATTGGTATGTACTCAGGCTTTCTAGTGTTTTAAAGATTGTTCTTTGAAGTTCATATCAGAACGTAGTACTTTGTTTTTACATGTAGTAAATCTTTGTTGCCTCACATCAGGGATTTCGCATTGCATGGCTGCAATCTTTATTTGCTTATCAACTGGGCTTTTGATAGATATGACATACCACCAGCAGCTTGATGACCACGACGGTGTGGAATCAGACAAGTTGTTCTTCTATTGGTATGTACTCAGGCTTTCTGGTGTTTTAAAGATTGTTCCTTGAAGTTCATATAAGAACGTAGTATTTTGTTTTTAAATGTAGTAAACCTTTGTTGCCTCACATCAGGGAGTTCGCATTGCATGGCTGCAATCTTTATTTGCACATCAACTGGGCTTTTGATAGATATGACACACCACCAGCAGGTTGATGACCACGACGGTGTGGAATCAGACAAGTTGTTCTTCTATTGGTATCTACTTAGGCTTTTTGTTGTTTTAAAGATTGTTCTTTGAAGTTCATATACGAACGTAGTATTTTGTTTTTAAATGTAGTAAATCTTTGTTGCCTCACATCAGAGAGTTCGCATTGCATGGCTGCAATCTTTATTTGCACATCAACTGGGCTTTTGATAGATATGACACACCACCAGCAGCTTGATGACCACGACGGTGTGGAATCAGACAAGTTGTTCTTCTATTGGTATGTACTCAGGCTTTCTGGTGTTTTAAAGATTGTTCCTTGAACTTCATATATGAACGTAGTATTTTGTTTTTAAATGTAGTAAATCTTTGTTGCCTCACATCAGGGAGTTCGCATTGCATGGCTGAATATCTATATTTGCACATCAACTGGGCTTTTGATAGATATGACACACCACCAGCAGGTTGATGACCACGACGGTGTGGAATAAGACAAGTTGTTCTTCTATTGGTATGTACTCAGGCTTTCTGGTGTTTTAAAGATTGTTCTTTGAAGTTCATATAAGAACGTAGTATTTTGTTTTTAAATGTAGTAAATCTTTGTTGCCTCATACCAGGGAGTTTGCATTGCATGGCTGCAATCTTTATTTGCACATCAACTGGGCTTTTGATAGATACGACACACCACCAGCAGGTTGATGACCACGACGGTGTGGAATCAGACAAGTTGTTCTTCTATTGGTATGTACTCAGGCTTTCTGGTGTTTTAAAGATTGTTCCTTGAAGTTCATATATGAACGTAGTATTTTGTTTTTAAATGTAGTAAATCTTTGTTGCCTCACATCAGGTTGTTTGCATTGCATGCCTGTAATCTTTATTTGCACATAAACTGGGCTTTTGATAGTAATTACACACCACCAACAGCTTGATGACCACGACGGTGTGGATTCAGACAAGTTGTTCTTCTATTGGTATGTACTCAGGCTTTCTGGTGTTTTAAAGATTATTCCTTGAAGTTCATATATGAACGTAGTATTTTGTTTTTAAATGTAGTAATTCTTTGTTGCCTCACATCAGGGAGTTCGCATTGCATGGCTGCAATCTCTATTTGCACATTAACTGGGCTTTTGGTAGATATGACACACCACCAGCAGGTTGATGACCTCGACGGTGTGCAATAAGACAAGTTGTTCTTCTATTGGTATGTACTCAGGCTTTCTGGTGTTTTAAAGATTGTTCCTTGAAGTTCATATAAGAACGTAGTGTTTTGTTTTTAAATGTGGTAAATATTTGTTGCCTCATATCAGGGAGTTCGCATTGCATGGCTGCAATCTTTATTTGCACATCAACTGGGCTTTTGATAGATATGACACACCACCAGCAGCTTGATGACCACGACGGTGTGAAATCAGAAAAGTTGTTCTTCTATTGGTATGTACTCAGGCTTTCTGGTGTTTTAAAAATTGTTCCTTGAAGTTCATATAAGAACGTAGTATTTTGTTTTTAAATGTAGTAAACATTTGTTGCCTCACATCAGGGAGTTCGCATTGCATGGCTGCAATCTTTATTTGCACATCAACTGGGCTTTTGATAGATATGACACACCACCAGCAGGTTGATGACCACGACGGTGTGGAATCAGACAAGTTGTTCTTCTATTGGTATCTACTTAGGCTTTTTGTTGTTTTAAAGATTGTTCTTTGAAGTTCATATACGAACGTAGTATTTTGTTTTTAAATGTAGTAAATTTTTGTTGCCTCACATCAGAGAGTTCGCATTGCATGGCTGCAATCTTTATTTGCACATCAACTGGGCTTTTGATAGATATGACACACCACCAGCAGCTTGATGACCACGACGGTGTGGAATCAGACAAGTTGTTCTTCTATTGGTATGTACTCAGGCTTTCTGGTGTTTTAAAGATTGTTCCTTGAACTTCATATATGAACGTAATATTTTGTTTTTAAATGTAGTAAATCTTTGTTGCCTCACATCAGGGAGTTCGCATTGCATGGCTGAATATCTATATTTGCACATCAACTGGGCTTTTGATAGATATGACACACCACCAGCAGGTTGATGAACACCACGGTGTGGAATAAGACAAGTTGTTCTTCTATTGGTATGTACTCAGGCTTTCTGGTGTTTTAAAGATTGTTCTTTGAAGTTCATATAAGAACGTAGTATTTTGTTTTTAAATGTAGTAAATCTTTGTTGCCTCATACCAGGGAGTTTGCATTGCATGGCTGCAATCTTTATTTGCACATCAACTGGGCTTTTGATAGATATGACACACCACCAGCAGGTTGATGACCACGACGGTGTGGAATCAGACAAGTTGTTCTTCTATTGGTATGTACTCAGGCTTTCTGGTGTTTTAAAGATTGTTCCTTGAAGTTCATATATGAACGTAGTATTTTGTTTTTAAATGTAGTAATTCTTTGTTGCCTCACATCAGGGAGTTCGCATTGCATGGCTGCAATCTCTATTTGCACATTAACTGGGCTTTTGGTAGATATGACACACCACCAGCAGGTTGATGACCTCGACGGTGTGCAATAAGACAAGTTGTTCTTCTATTGGTATGTACTCAGGCTTTCTGGTGTTTTAAAGATTGTTCTTTGAAGTTCATATAAGAACGTAGTGTTTTGTTTTTAAATGTGGTAAATCTTTGTTGCCTCATATCAGGGAGTTCGCATTGCATGGCTGCAATCTTTATTTGCACATCAACTGGGCTTTTGATAGATATGACACACCACCAGCAGCTTGATGACCACGACGGTGTGGAATCAGAAAAGTTGTTCTTCTATTGGTATGTACTCAGGCTTTCTGGTGTTTTAAAGATTGTTACTTGAAGTTCATATAAGAACGTAGTATTTTGTTTTTAAATGTAGTAAATCTTTGTTGCCTCACATCAGGGAGTTCGCATTGCATGGCTGCAATCTTTATTTGCACATCAACTGGGCTTTTGATAGATATGACACACCACCAGCAGCTTGATGACCACGACGGTGTGGAATCAGACAAGTTGTTCATCTATTGGTATGTACTCAGGCTTTCTGGTGTTTTAAAGATTGTTCCTTGAAGTTCATATAAGAACGTAGTATTTTGTTTTTAAATGTAGTAAATCTTTGTTGCCTCACATCAGGGAGATCGCATTGCATGGCTGGAATCTTTATTTGCACATCAACTGGGCTTTTGATAGATATGACACACCACCAGCAGCTTGATGACCACAACGGTGTGGAATCAGACAAGTTGTTCTTCTATTGGTATGTACTCAGGCTTTCTGGTGTTTTAAAGATTGTTCCTTGAAGTTCATATAAGAACGTAGTATTTTGTTTTTAAATGTAGTAAATCTTTGTTGCCTCACATCAGGGAGTTCGCATTGCGTGGCTGCAATCTTTATTTGCACATCAACTGGGCTTTTGATAGATATGACACACCACCAGCAGCTTGATGACCACGACGGTGTGGAATCAGACAAGTTGTTCTTCTATTGGTATCTACTTAGGCTTTTTGTTGTTTTAAAGATTGTTCTTTGAAGTTCATATACGAACGTAGTATTTTGTTTTTAAATGTAGTAAATCTTTGTTGCCTCACATCAGAGAGTTCGCATTGCATGGCTAAAACCTTTATTTGCACATCAACTGGGCTTTTGATAGATATGACACACCACCAGCAGGTTGATGACCACGACGGTGTGGAATCAGACAAGTTGTTCTTCTATTGGTATGTACTCAGGCTTTCTGGTGTTTTAAAGATTGTTCCTTGAAGTTCATATATGAACGTAGTATTTTGTTTTTAAATGTAGTAAATCTTTGTTGCCTCACATCAGGGAGTTCGCATTGCATGGCTGAATATCTATATTTGCACATCAACTGGGCTTTTGATAGATATGACACACCACCAGCAGGTTGATGACCACGACGGTGTGGAATGAGACAAGTTGTTCTTCTATTGGTATGTACTCAGGCTTTCTGGTGTTTTAAAGATTGTTTTTTGAAGTTCATATAAGAACCTAGTATTTTGTTTTTAAATGTAGTAAATCTTTGTTGCCTCATACCAGGGAGTTTGCATTGCATGGCTGCAATCTTTATTTGCACATCAACTGGGCTTTTGATAGATATGACACACCACCAGCAGCTTGATGACCACGACGGTGTGGAATCAGACAAGTTGTTCTTCTATTGGTATGTACTCAGGCTTTCTGGTGTTTTAAAGATTGTTCCTTGAAGTTCATATAAGAACGTAGTATTTTGTTTTTAAATGTAGTAAATATTTGTTACCTCACATCAGGGAGTTCGCATTGCATGGCTGCAATCTTTATTGGCACATCAACTGGGCTTTTGATAGACATGACACACCACCAGCAGGTTGATGACCACGACGTTGTGGAATAAGACAAGTTGTTCTTCTATTGGTATGTACTCAGGCTTTCTGGTGTTTTAAAGATTGTTCTTTGAAGTTCATATAAGAAGGTAGTGTTTTGTTTTTAAATGTATTAAATCTTTGTTGCCTCACATCAGGGAGTTCGCATTGCATGGCTGCAATGTTTATTTGCGCATCAACTGGGCTTTTGATAGATATGACACACCACCAGCAGCTTGATGACCACGACGGTGTGGAATCAGACAAGTTGTTCTTCTATTGGTATGTACTCAGGCTTTCTGGTGTTTTAAAGATCGTTCCTTGAAGTTCATATCAGAATGTAGTATTTTGTTTTTAAATGTAGTAAATCTTTGTTGCCTCACATCAGGGATTTCGCATTGCATGGCTGCAATCTTTATTTGCACATCAACTGGGCTTTTGATAGATATGACACACCACCAGCAGCTTGATGACCACGACGGTGTGGAATCAGGCAAGTTGTTCTTCTATTGGTATGTACTCAGGCTTTCTGGTGTTTTAAAGATTGTTCCTTGAAGTTCATATAAGAACGTAGTACTTTGCTTTTAAATGTGGTAAATCTTTGTTGCCTCACATCAGGGAGTTCGCATTGCATATCTGCAATCTTTATTTGCACATCAACTGGGCTTTTGATAGATATGACACACCACCAGGAGCTTGATGACCACGACGGTGAGGAATCAGACAAGTTGTTCTTCTATTGGTATGTACTCAGGCTTTCTGGCGTTTTAAAGATTGTTCCTTGAAGTTCATATAAGAACGTAGTATTTTGTTTTTAAATGTAGTAAATCTTTGTTGCCTCACATCATGGAGTTCGCATTGCATGGCTGTAATCTTTATTTGCACATCAACTGGGCTTTTGATAGATATGACACACCACCAGCAGCTTGATGACCACGACGGTGTGGAATCAGACAAGTTGTTCTTCTATTGGTATGTACTCAGGCTTTCTGGTGTTTTAAAGATTGTTCCTTGAAGTTCATATATGAACGTAGTATTTTGTTTTTAAATGTAGTAAATCTTTGTTGCCTCACATCAGGGAGTTCGCATTGCATGGCTGCAATCTATATTTGCACATCAACTGGGCTTTTGATAGATATGACACACCACCAGCAGCTTGATGACCACGACGGTGTAGAATAAGACAAGTTGTTCTTCTGTTGGTATGTACTCAGGCTTTCTGGTGTTTTAAAGATTGTTCTTTGAAGTTCATATAAGAACGTAGTATTTTGTTTTTAAATGTAGTAAATCTTTGTTGCCTCAAATCAGGAAGTTCGCATTGCGTGGCTGCAATCTTTATTTGCACATCAACTGGGCTTTTGATAGATATGACACACCACCAGCAGCTTGATGACCACGACGGTGTGGAATCAGACAAGTTGTTCTTCTATTGGTATGTACTCAGGCTTTCTGGTGTTTTAAAGATTGTTCCTTGAAGTTCATATATGAACGTAGTATTTTGTTTTTAAATGTAGTAAATCTTTGTTGCCTCACATCAGGGAGTTCGCATTGCATGGCTGAATATCTATATTTGCACATCAACTGGGCTTTTGATAGATATGACACACCACCAGCAGGTTGATGACCACGACGGTGTGGAATAAGACAAGTTGTTCTTCTATTGGTATGTACTCAGGCTTTCTGGTGTTTTAAAGATTGTTCTTTGAAGTTCATATAAGAACGTAGTATTTTGTTTTTAAATGTAGTAAATATTTGTTGCCTCACATCAGGGAGTTCGCATTGCATGGCTGCAATTTTTATTGGCACATCAACTGGGCTTTTGATAAATATGACACACCACCAGCAGGTTGATGACCACAACGTTGTGGAATAAGACAAGTTGTTCTTCTATTGGTATGTACTCAGGCTTTCTGGTGTTTTAAAGATTGTTCTTTGAAGTTCATATAAGAACGTAGTATTTTGTTTTTAAATGTAGTAAATCTTTGTTGCCTCATATCAGGGAGTTCGCATTGCATGGCTGCAATCTTTATTTGCACATCAACTGGGCTTTTGATAGATATGACACACCACCAGCAGCTTGATGACCACGACGGTGTGGAATCAGACAAGTTGTTCCTCTATTGGTATGTACTCAGGCTTTCTGGTGTTTTAAAGATTGTTCCTTGAAGTTCATATATGAACGTAGTATTTTGTTTTTAAATGTAGTAAATCTTTGTTGCCTCACATCAGGGAGTTTGCATTGCATGGCTGTAATCTTTATTTGCACATAAACTGGGCTTTTGATAGTAATTACACACCACCAGCAGGTTGATGACCACGACGGTGTGGAATCAGACAAGTTGTTCTTCTATTGGTATGTACTCAAGCTTTCTGGTGTTTTAAAGATTGTTCCTTGAAGTTCATATACGAACGTAGTATTTTGTTTTTAAATGTAGTAAATCTTTGTTGCCTCACATCAGGGAGTTTGCATTGCATGGCTGTAATCTTTATTTGCACATCAACTGGGCTTTTGATAGTAATTACACACCACCAGCAGGTTGATGACCACGACGGTGTGGAATCAGACAAGTTGTTCTTCTATTGGTATGTACTCAGGCTTTCTGGTGTTTTAAAGATTGTTCCTTGAAGTTCATATACGAACGTAGTATTTTGTTTTTAAATGTAGTAAATCTTTGTTGCCCCACGTCAGGGAGTTCGCATTGCATGGCTGCAATCTTTATTCGCACATCAACTGAGATTTTGATAGATATGACACACCACCAGCAGGTTGATGACCACGACGGTGTGGAATAAGACAAGTTGTTCTTCTATTGGCATGTACCCAGGCTTTCTGGTGTTTTAAAGATTGTTCTCTGAAGTTCATATAAGATCGTAGTGTTTTGTTTTTAAATGTGGTAAATCTTTGTTGCCTCATATCAGGGAGTTCGCATTGCATGGCTGCAATGTTTATTTGCACATCAACTGGGCTTTTGATAGATATGACACACCACCAGCAGCTTGATGACCACGACGGTGTGGAATCAGACAAGTTGTTCTTCTATTGGTATCTACTTAGGCTTTTTGTTGTTTCAAAGATTGTTCTTTGAAGTTCACATAAGAACGTAGTATTTTGTTTTTAAATGTAGTAAATCTTTGTTGCCTCACACCAGAGAGTTCGCATTGCATGGCTGCAATCTTTATTTGCACATCAACTGAGCTTTTGATAGATATGACACACCACTAGCAGGTTGATGACCACGACGGTGTGGAATAAGACAAGTTGTTCTTCTATTGGTATGTACTCAGCCTTTCTGGTGTTTTAAAGATTGTTCCTTGAAGTTCATATATGAACGTAGTATTTTGTTTTTAAATGTAGTAAATCTTTGCTGCCTCACATCAGGGAGTTCGCATTGCATGGCTGAATATCTATATTTGCACATCAACTGGGCTTTTGATAGATATGACACACCACCAGCAGGTTGATGACCACGACGGTGTGGAATAAGACAAGTTGTTCTTCTATTGGTATGTACTCAGGCTTTCTGGTGTTTTAAAGATTGTTCTTTGAATTTCATATAAGAACGTAGTATTTTGTTTTTAATTGTAGTAAATCTTTGTTGCCTCATACCAGGGAGTTTGCAATGCATGGCTGCAATCTTTATTTGCACATCAACTGGGCTTTTGATAGATATGACACACCATCAGCAGCTTGATGACCACGACGGTGTGGAATCAGACAAGTTGTTCTTCTATTGGTATGTACTCAGGCCTTCTGTTGTTTTAAAGATTGTTCCTTGACGTTCATATATGAACGTTGTATTTTGTTTTTAAATGTAGTAAATCTTTGTTGCCTCACATCAGGTTGTTTGCATTGCATGGCTGTAATCTTTATTTGCACATAAACTGGGCTTTTGATAGTAATTACACACAACCAACAGCTTGATGACCACGACGGTGTGGAATCAGACAAGTTGTTCTTCTATTGGTATGTACTCAGGCTTTCTGGTGTTTTAAAGATTTTTTTTGAAGTTCATATATGAACGTAGTATTTTGTTTTTAAATGTAGTAAATCTTTGTTGCCTCACATCAGGGAGTTCGCATTGCATGGCTGCAATCTTTATTTGCACATCAACAGGGCTTTTGATAGATATGACACAAAACCAGCAGCTTGATGACCACGACGGTGTGGAATCAGACAAGTTGTTCTTCTATTGGTATCTACTTAGGCTTTTTGTTGTTTTAAAGATTGTTCTTTGAAGTTCATATACGAACGTAGTATTTTGTTTTTAAATGTAGTAAATCTTTGTTGCCTCACATCAGAGAGTTCGCATTGCATGGCTGCAATCTTTATTTGCACATCAACTGGGCTTTTGATAGATATGACACACCACCAGCAGGTTGATGACCACGACGGTGTGGAATCAGACAAGTTGTTCTTCTATTGGTATGTACTCAGGCTTTCTGGTGTTTTAAAGATTGTTCCTTGAAGTTCATATATGAACGTAGTATTTTGTTTTTAAATGTAGTAAATCTTTGTTGCCTCACATCAGGGAGTTCGCATTGCATGGCTGAAAATCTATATTTGCACATCAACTGTGCTTTTGATAGATATGACACACCACCAGCAGGTTGATGACCACGACGGTGTGGAATAAGACAAGTTCTTCATCTATTGGTATGTACTCAGGCTTTCTGGTGTTTTAAAGATTGTTCCTTGTAGTTCATATAAGAACGTAGTATTTTGTTTTTAAATGTAGTAAATCTTTGTTGCCTCACATCAGGGAGTTCGCATTGCATGGCTGCAATCTTTATTTGCACATCAACTGGGCTGTTGATAGATATGACACACCACCTGCAGCTTGATGATCACGACGGTGTGGAATCAGACAAGTTGTTCTTCTATTGGTATGTACTCAGGCTCTGGTGTTTTAAAGATTGTTCCTTGTAGTTCATAAAAGAACGTAGTATTTTGTTTTTAAATGTAGTAAATCTTTGTTGCCTCACATCAGGGAGTTTGCATTGCATGGCTGCAATCTTTATTTGCACATCAACTGGGCTGTTGATAGATATGACACACCACCTGCAGCTTGATGACCACGACGGTGTGGAATCAGACAAGTTGTTCTTCTATTGGTATGTACTCAGGCTTTCTGGTGTTTTAAAGATTGTTCCTTGAAGTTCATATAAGAACGTATTATTTTGTTTTTAAATGTAGTAAATCTTTGTTGCCTCATATCAGGGAGTTCGCATTGCATGATGCAATCTTTATTTGCACATCAACTGGGCTTTTGATAGATATGACACACCACTAGCAGCTTGATGACCACGACGGTGTGAAATCAGACAAGTTGTTCTTCTCTTGGTATGTACTCGGGCTTTCTGGTGTTTTAAAGATTGTTCCTTGAAGTTCATATAAGAACGTAGTATTTTGTTTTTAAATGTAGTAAATCTTTGTTGCCTCACATCAGGGATATCACATTGCATGGCTGCAATCTTTATTTGCACATCAACTGGGCTTTTGATAGATATGACACACCACCAGCAGCTTGTTGACCACGACGGTGTGGAATCAGACAAGTTGTTCTTCTATTGGTATGTACTCAGGCTTTCTGGTGTTTTAAAGATTTTTTTTGAAGTTCATATATGAACGTAGTATTTTGTTTTTAAATGTAGTAAATCTTTGTTGCCTCACATCAGGGAGTTCGCATTGCATGGCTGCAATCTTTATTTGCACATCAACAGGGCTTTTGATAGATATGACACAAAACCAGCAGCTTGATGACCACGACGGTGTGGAATCAGACAAGTTGTTCTTCTATTGGTATCTACTTAGGCTTTTTGTTGTTTTAAAGATTGTTCTTTGAAGTTCATATACGAACGTAGTATTTTGTTTTTAAATGTAGTAAATCTTTGTTGCCTCACATCAGAGAGTTCGCATTGCATGGCTGCAATCTTTATTTGCACATCAACTGGGCTTTTGATAGATATGACACACCACCAGCAGGTTGATGACCACGACGGTGTGGAATCAGACAAGTTGTTCTTCTATTGTTATGTACTCAGGCTTTCTGGTGTTTTAAAGATTGTTCTTTGAAGTTCATATAAGAACGTAGTATTTTGTTTTTAAATGTAGTAAATCTTTGTTGCCTCATATCAGGGAGTTCGCATTGCATGGCTGCAATTTTTATTGGCACATCAACTGGGCTTTTGATAAATATGACACACCACCAGCAGGTTGATGACCACAACGTTGTGGAATAAGACAAGTTGTTCTTCTATTGGTATGTACTCAGGCTTTCTGGTGTTTTAAAGATTGTTCTTTGAAGTTCATATAAGAACGTAGTATTTTGTTTTTAAATGTAGTAAATCTTTGTTGCCTCATATCAGGGAGTTCGCATTGCATGGCTGCAATCTTTATTTGCACATCAACTGGGCTATTGATAGATATGACACACCACCAGCAGCTTGATGACCACGACGGTGTGGAATCAGACAAGTTGTTCTTCTATTGGTATGTACTCAGGCTTTCTGGTGTTTTAAAGATTGTTCCTTGAAGTTCATATATGAACGTAGTATTTTGTTTTTAAATGTAGTAAATCTTTGTTGCCTCACATCAGGGAGTTTGCATTGCATGGCTGTAATCTTTATTTGCACATAAACTGGGCTTTTGATAGTAATTACACACCACCAGCAGGTTGATGACCACGACGGTGTGGAATCAGACAAGTTGTTCTTCTATTGGTATGTACTCAAGCTTTCTGGTGTTTTAAAGATTGTTCCTTGAAGTTCATATACGAACGTAGTATTTTGTTTTTAAATGTAGTAAATCTTTGTTGCCTCACATCAGGGAGTTTGCATTGCATGGCTGTAATCTTTATTTGCACATAAACTGGGCTTTTGATAGTAATTACACACCACCAGCAGGTTGATGACCACGACGGTGTGGAATCAGACAAGTTGTTCTTCTATTGGTATGTACTCAGGCTTTCTGGTGTTTTAAAGATTGTTCCTTGAAGTTCATATACGAACGTAGTATTTTGTTTTTAAATGTAGTAAATCTTTGTTGCCCCACGTCAGGGAGTTCGCATTGCATGGCTGCAATCGTTATTTGCACATCAACTGAGATTTTGATAGATATGACACACCACCAGCAGGTTGATGACCACGACGGTGTGGAATAAGACAAGTTGTTCTTCTATTGGCATGTACTCAGGCTTTCTGGTGTTTTAATGATTGTTCTCTGAAGTTCATATAAGATCGTAGTGTTTTGTTTTTAAATGTGGTAAATCTTTGTTGCCTCATATCAGGGAGTTCGCATTGCATGGCTGCAATGTTTATTTGCACATCAACTGGGCTTTTGATAGATATGACACACCACCAGCAGCTTGATGACCACGACGGTGTGGAATCAGACAAGTTGTTCTTCTATTGGTATCTACTTAGGCTTTTTGTTGTTTCAAAGATTGTTCTTTGAAGTTCATATAAGAACGTAGTATTTTGTTTTTAAATGTAGTAAATCTTTGTTGCCTCACACCAGAGAGTTCGCATTGCATGGCTGCAATCTTTATTTGCACATCAACTGAGCTTTTGATAGATATGACACACCACTAGCAGGTTGATGACCACGACGGTGTGGAATAAGACAAGTTGTTCTTCTATTGGTATGTACTCAGGCTTTCTGGTGTTTTAAAGATTGTTCCTTGAAGTTCATATAAGAACGTAGTATTTTGTTTTTAAATGTAGTAAATCTTTGTTGCATCACATCAGGGATATCACATTGCATGGCTGCAATCTTTATTTGCACATCAACTGGGCTTTTGATAGATATGACACACCACCAGCAGCTTGTTGACCACGACGGTGTGGAATCAGACAGGTTGTTCTTCTATTGGTATGTACTCAGGCTTTCTGGTGTTTTAAAGATTGTTCCTTGAAGTTCATATAAGAACGTATTATTTTGTTTTTAAATGTAGTAAATCTTTGTTACCTCACATCAGGGAGTTCGCATTGCATGGCTGCAATCTTTATGTCCACATCAACTGGGCTTTTGATGGATATGACACACCACCAGCAGGTTGATGACCACGACGGTGTGGAATCAGACAAGTTGTTCTTCTATTGTTATGTACTCAGGCTTTCTGGTGTTTTAAAGATTGTTCCTTGTAGTTCATATAAGAACGTAGTATTTTGTTTTTAATTGTAGTAAATCTTTGTTGCCTCACATCAGGGAGTTCGCATTGCATGGCTGCAATCTTTATTTGCACATCAACTGGGCTTTTGATAGATATGACACACCACCAGCAGCATGATGACCACGACTGTGTGGAATCAGACAATTTGTTCTTCTATTGGTATGTACTCAGGCTTTCTGGTGTTTTAAAGATTGTTCCTTGAAGTTCATATAAGAACGTAGTATTTTGTTTTTAAATGTAGTAAATCTTTGTTGCCTCACGTCAGGGAGTTCGCATTGCATGGCTGCAATGTTTATTTGCGCATCAACTGGGCTTTTGATAGATATGACACACCACCAGCAGCATGATGACCACGACGGTGTGGAATCAGACAAGTTGTTCTTCTATTGGTATGTACTCAGGCTTTCTGGTGTTTTAAAGATTGTTCTTTGAAGTTCATATAAGAACGTAGTACTTTGTTTTTAAATGTGGTAAATCTTTGTTGCCTCACATCAGGGAGTTCGCATTGCATGGCTGCAATCTTTATTTGCACATCAACTGGGCTTTTGATAGATATGACACACCACCAGCAGCTTGATGACCACGACGGTGTGGAATCAGACAAGTTGTTCTTCTATTGGTATGTACTAAGGCTTTCTGGTGTTTTAAAGATTGTTCCTTGAAGTTCATATAAGAACTTAGTATTTTGTTTTTAAATGTAGTAAATCTTTGTTGCCTCACATCAGGGAGTTCGCATTGCAAGGCTGCAATCTTTATTTGCACATCAACTGGGCTTTTGATAGATATGACACACCACCAGCAGGTTGATGACCACGACGGTGTGGAATCAGACAAGTTGTTCTTCTATTGGTATCTACTCAGGCTTTCTGGTGTTTTAAAGATTGTTCCTTGATGTTCATATATGAACGTAGTATTTTGTTTTTAAATGTAGTAAATCTTTGTTGCCTCACATCAGGGAGTTCGCATTGCATGGCTGCAATCTTTATTTGCACATCAACTGGGCTTTTGATAGATATGACACACCACGAGCAGGTTGATGACCACGATGGTGTGGAATCAGACAAGTTGTTCTTCTATTGGTATGTACTCAGGCTTTCTGGTGTTTTAAAGATTGTTCCTTGTAGTTAATATAAGAACGTAGTATCTTGTTTTTAAATGTAGTAAATCTTTGTTGCCTCACATCAGGGAGTTCGCATTGCATGGCTGCAATCTTTATTTGCACATCAACTGGGCTTTTGATAGATATGACACACCATCAGCAGCTTGATGACCACGACGGTGTGGAATAAGACAAGTTGTTCTTCTATTGGTATGTACTCAGGCTTTCTGGTGTTTTAAAGATTGTTCCTTGAAGTTCATATAAGAATGTATTATTTTGTTTTTAAATGTAGTAAATCTTTGTTGCCTCACATCAGGGAGTTCGCATTGCATGGCTGCAATCTTTATGTCCACATCAACTTGCCTTTTGATAGGTATGACACACCACCAGCAGGTTGATGACCACGACAGTGTGGAATCAGACAAGTTGTTCTTCTATTGGTATGTACTCAGGCTTTCTGGTGATTTAAAGATTGTTCTTTGAAGTTCATATAAGAACGTAGTGTTTTGTTTTTAAATGTGGTAAATCTTTGTTGCCTCATATCAGGGAGTTCGCATTGCATGGCTGCAATCTTTATTTGCACATCAACTGGGCTTTTGATAGATATGACACACCACCAGCATGTTGATGACCACGACGGTGTGGAATCAGACAAGTTGTTCTTCTATTGGTATGTACTCAGGCTTTCTGGTGTTTTAAAGATTGTTCTTTGAAGTTCATATAAGAACGTAGTATTTTGTTTTTAAGTGTAGTAAATCTTTGTTGCCTCATATCAGGGAGTTCGCACTGCATGGCTGCAATCTTTATTTGCACATCAACTGGGCTTTTGATAGATATGACACACCACCAGCAACTTGATGACCACGACGGTGTGGAATCCGACAAGTTGTTCTTCTATTGGTATGTACTCAGGCTTTCTGGTGTTTTAAAGATTGTTCCTTGAAGTTCATATATGAACGTAGTATTTTGTTTTTAAATGTAGTAAATCTTTGTTGCCTCACATCAGGGAGTTTGCATTACATGGCTGTAATCTTTATTTGCACATAAACTGGGCTTTTGATAGTAATTACACACCACCAGCAGGTTGATGACCACGACGGTGTGGAATCAGACAAGTTGTTCTTCTATTGGTATGTACTCAGGCTTTCTGGTGTTTTAAAGATTGTTCCTTGAAGTTCATATACGAACGTAGTATTTTGTTTTTAAATGTAGTAAATCTTTGTTGCCCCACATCAGGGAGTTCGCATTGCATGGCTGCAATGTTTATTTGCACATCAACTGGGCTTTTGATAGATATGACACACCACCAGCAGGTTGATGACCACGACGGTGTGGAATAAGACAAGTTGTTCTTCTATTGGTATGTACTCAGGCTTTCTGGTGTTTTAAAGATTGTTCCCTGAAGTTCATATAAGATCATAGTGTTTTGTTTCTAAATGTAGTAAATCTTTGTTGCCTCATATCAGGGAGTTCGCGTTGTATGGCTGCAATCTTTATTTGCACATCAACTGGGCTTTTGATAGATATGACACACCACCAGCAGCTTGATGACCACGACGGTGTGGAGTCAGACAAGTTGTTCATCTATTGGTATGTACTCAGGCTTTCTGGTGTTTTGAAGATTGTTCCTTGAAGTTCATATAAGAACGTAGTATTATGTTTTTAAATGTAGTAAATCTTTGTTGCCTCACATCAGGGAGTTCGCATTGCATGGCTGCAATCTTTATTTGCACATCAACTGGGCTTTTGATAGATATGACACACCACCAGCATGTTGATGACCACGACGGTGTGGAATCAGACAAGTTGTTCTTCTATTGGTATGTACTCAGGCTTTCTGGTGTTTTAAAGATTGTTCCTTGGAGTTCATATAAGAACGTAGTATTTTGTTGTTAAATGTAGTAAATCTTTGTTGCCTCACATCAGGGAGTTCGCATTGCATGGCTGCAATCTTTATTTGCACATCAACTGGGCTTTTGATAGATATGACACACCACCAGCAGGTTGATGACCACGACGGTGTGGAATAAGACAAGTTGTTCTTCTATTCGTATGTACTCAGGCTTTCTGGTGTTTTAAAGATTGTTCTTTGAAGTTCATATAAGAACGTAGTATTTTGTTTTTAAATGTAGTAAATCTTTGTTGCCTCATACCAGGGAGTTTGCATTGCATGGCTGCAATCTTTATTTGCACATCAACTGGGCTTTTGATAGATATGACACACCACCAGCAGCTTGATGACCACGACGGTATGGAATCAGCCAAGTTGTTCTTCTATTGGTATGTACTCAGGCTTTCTGGTGTTTTAAAGATTGTTCCTTGAAGTTCATATATGAACGAAGTATTTTGTTTTTAAATGTAGTAAATCTTTGTTGCCTCACATCAGGTTGTTTGCATTGCATGCCTGTAATCTTTATTTGCACATAAACTGGGCTTTTGATAGTAATTACACACCACCAACAGCTTGATGACCACGATGGTGTGGAATCAGACAAGTTGTTCTTCTATTGGTATGTACTCAGGCTTTCTGGTGTTTTAAAGATTGTTCCTTGAAGTTCATATATGAACGTAGTATTTTGTTTTTAAATGTAGTAAATCTTTGTTGCCTCACATCAGGGAGTTCGCATTGCATGGCTGCAATCTTTATTTGCACATTAACTGGGCTTTTGGTAGATATGACACACCACCAGCAGGTTGATGACCTCGAAGGTGTGGAATAAGACAAGTTGTTCTTCTATTGGTATGTACTCAGGCTTTCTGGTGTTTTAAAGATTGTTCTTTGAAGTTCATATAAGAACGTAGTGTTTTGTTTTTAAATGTGGTAAATCTTTGTTGCCTCATATCAGGGAGTTCGCATTGCATGGCTCCAATCTTTATTTGCACATCAACTGGGCTTTTGATAGATATGACACACCACCAGCAGCTTGATGACCACGACGGTGTGGAATCAGAAAAGTTGTTCTTCTATTGGTATGTACTCAGGCTTTCTGGTGTTTTAAAGATTGTTACTTGAAGTTCATATAAGAACGTCGTATTTTGTTTTTAAATGTAGTAAATCTTTGTTGCCTCACATCAGGGAGTTCGCATTGCATGGCTGCAATCTTTATTTGCACATCAACTGGGCTTTTGATAGATATGACACACCACCAGCAACTTGATGACCACGACGGTGTGGAATCAGACAAGTTGTTCATCTATTGGTATGTACTCAGGCTTTCTGGTGTTTTAAAGATTGTTCCTTGTAGTTCATATAAGAACGTAGTATTTTGTTTTTAAATGTAGTAAATCTTTGTTGCCTCACATCAGGGAGTTCGCATTGCATGGCTGCAATCTTTATTTGCACATCAACTGGGCTTTTGATAGATATGACACACCACCAGCATGTTGATGACCACGACGGTGTGGAATCAGACAAGTTGTTCTTCTATTGGTATGTACTCAGGCTTTCTGGTGTTTTAAAGATTGTTCCTTGAAGTTCATATAAGAACGTAGTATTTTGTTTTTAAATGTAGTAAATCTTTGTTGCCTCACATCAGGGAGTTCGGATTGCATGGCTGCAATCTTTATTTGCACATCAACTGGGCTTTTGATAGATATGACACACCACCAGCAGGTTGATGACCACGACGGTGTGGAATCAGACAAGTTGTTCTTCTATTGGTATGTACTCAGGCTTTCTGGTGTTTTAAAGATTGTTCCTTGATGTTCATATAAAAACGTAGTATTTTGTTTTTAAATGTAGTAATATACATCAGGGAGTTCGCATTGCATGGCTGCAATCTTTATTGGCACATCAACTGGGCTTTTGATAGACATGACACACCACCAGCAGGTTGATGACCACGACGTTGTGGAATAAGACAAGTTGTTCTTCTCTTGGTATGTACTCGGGCTTTCTGGTGTTTTAAAGATTGTTCCTTGAAGTTCATATAAGAACGTAGTATTTTGTTTTTAAATGTAGTAAATCTTTGTTGCCTCACATCAGGGATATCACATTGCATGGCTGCAATCTTTATTTGCACATCAACTGGGCTTTTGATAGATATGACACACCACCAGCAGCTTGTTGACCACGACGGTGTGGAATCAGACAGGTTGTTCTTCTATTGGTATGTACTCAGGCTTTCTGGTGTTTTAAAGATTGTTCCTTGAAGTTCATATAAGAACGTATTATTTTGTTTTTAAATGTAGTAAATCTTTGTTGCCTCACGTCAGGGAGTTCGCATTGCATGGCTGCAATGTTTATTTGCGCATCAACTGGGCTTTTGATAGATATGACACACCACCAGCAGCATGATGACCACGACTGTGTGGAATCAGACAATTTGTTCTTCTATTGGTATGTACTCAGGCTTTCTGGTGTTTTAAAGATTGTTCCTTGAAGTTCATATAAGAACGTAGTATTTTGTTTTTAAATGTAGTAAATCTTTGTTGCCTCACGTCAGGGAGTTCGCATTGCATGGCTGCAATGTTTATTTGCGCATCAACTGGGCTTTTGATAGATATGACACACCACCAGCAGCATGATGACCACGACGGTGTGGAATCAGACAAGTTGTTCTTCTATTGGTATGTACTCAGGCTTTCTGGTGTTTTAAAGATTGTTCTTTGAAGTTCATATAAGAACGTAGTATTTTGTTTTTAAATGTAGTAAATCTTTGTTGCCTCACATCAGGGAGTTCGCATTGCAAGGCTGCAATCTTTATTTGCACATCAACTGGGCTTTTGATAGATATGACACACCACCAGCAGGTTGATGACCACGACGGTGTGGAATCAGACAAGTTGTTCTTCTATTGGTATCTACTCAGGCTTTCTGGTGTTTTAAAGATTGTTCCTTGATGTTCATATATGAACGTAGTATTTTGTTTTTAAATGTAGTAAATCTTTGTTGCCTCACATCAGGGAGTTCGCATTGCATGGCTGCAATCTTTATTTGCACATCAACTGGGCTTTTGATAGATATGACACACCACGAGCAGGTTGATGACCACGATGGTGTGGAATCAGACAAGTTGTTCTTCTATTGGTATGTACTCAGGCTTTCTGGTGTTTTAAAGATTGTTCCTTGTAGTTAATATAAGAACGTAGTATCTTGTTTTTAAATGTAGTAAATCTTTGTTGCCTCACATCAGGGAGTTCGCATTGCATGGCTGCAATCTTTATTTGCACATCAACTGGGCTTTTGATAGATATGACACACACGATCAGCAGCTTGATGACCACGACGGTGTGGAATAAGACAAGTTGTTCTTCTATTGGTATGTACTCAGGCTTTCTGGTGTTTTAAAGATTGTTCCTTGAAGTTCATATAAGAATGTATTATTTTGTTTTTAAATGTAGTAAATCTTTGTTGCCTCACATCAGGGAGTTCGCATTGCATGGCTGCAATCTTTATGTCCACATCAACTTGCCTTTTGATAGGTATGACACACCACCAGCAGGTTGATGACCACGACAGTGTGGAATCAGACAAGTTGTTCTTCTATTGGTATATACTCAGGCTTTCTGGTGTTTTAAAGATTGTTCCTTGAAGTTCATATAAGAAAGTAGTACTTTGTTTTTAAATGTGGTAAATCTTTGTTGCCTCACATCAGGGAGTTCGCATTGCATGGCTGCAATCTTTATTTGCACATCAACTGGGCTTTTGATAGATATGACACACCACCAGCAGCTTGATGACCACGACGGTGTGGAATCAGACAAGTTGTTCTTCTATTGGTATGTACTCAGGCTTTCTGGTGTTTTAAAGATTGTTCCTTGAAGTTCATATAAGAACTTAGTATTTTGTTTTTAAATGTAGTAAATCTTTGTTGCCTCACATCAGGGAGTTCGCATTGCAAGGCTGCAATCTTTATTTGCACATCAACTGGGCTTTTGATAGATATGACACACCACCAGCAGGTTGATGACCACGACGGTGTGGAATCAGACAAGTTGTTCTTCTATTGGTATCTACTCAGGCTTTCTGGTGTTTTAAAGATTGTTCCTTGATGTTCATATATGAACGTAGTATTTTGTTTTTAAATGTAGTAAATCTTTGTTGCCTCACATCAGGGAGTTCGCATTGCATGGCTGCAATCTTTATTTGCACATCAACTGGGCTTTTGATAGATATGACACACCACGAGCAGGTTGATGACCACGATGGTGTGGAATCAGACAAGTTGTTCTTCTATTGGTATGTACTCAGGCTTTCTGGTGTTTTAAAGATTGTTCCTTGTAGTTAATATAAGAACGTAGTATCTTGTTTTTAAATGTAGTAAATCTTTGTTGCCTCACATCAGGGAGTTCGCATTGCATGGCTGCAATCTTTATTTGCACATCAACTGGGCTTTTGATAGATATGACACACCATCAGCAGCTTGATGACCACGACGGTGTGGAATAAGACAAGTTGTTCTTCTATTGGTATGTACTCAGGCTTTCTGGTGTTTTAAAGATTGTTCCTTGAAGTTCATATAAGAATGTATTATTTTGTTTTTAAATGTAGTAAATCTTTGTTGCCTCACATCAGGGAGTTCGCATTGCATGGCTGCAATCTTTATGTCCACATCAACTTGCCTTTTGATAGGTATGACACACCACCAGCAGGTTGATGACCACGACAGTGTGGAATCAGACAAGTTGTTCTTCTATTGGTATATACTCAGGCTTTCTGGTGTTTTAAAGATTGTTCCTTGAAGTTCATATAAGAAAGTAGTACTTTGTTTTTAAATGTGGTAAATCTTTGTTGCCTCACATCAGGGAGTTCGCATTGCATGGCTGCAATCTTTATTTGCACATCAACTGGGCTTTTGATAGATATGACACACCACCAGCAGCTTGATGACCACGACGGTGTGGAATCAGACAAGTTGTTCTGCTATTGGTATGTACACAGGCTTTCTGGTGTTTTAAAGATTGTTCCTTGAAGTTTATATAAGAACGTAGTATTTTGTTTTTAAATGTAGTAAATCTTTGTTTTTAAATGTAGTAAATCTTTGTTGCCTCACATCAGGGAGTTCGCATTGC
This sequence comes from Schistocerca gregaria, assembly GCF_023897955.1. NCBI lineage: Eukaryota > Metazoa > Arthropoda > Insecta > Orthoptera > Acrididae > Schistocerca > Schistocerca gregaria. The sequence goes on along the minus strand of NC_064929.1, from coordinate 97,312,476 downwards.
ATGGCTGCAATCTTTATTTGCACATCAACTGGGCTTTTGATAGATATGACACACCACCAGCAGGTTGATGACCATGACGGTGTGTAATCAGACAAGTTGTTCTTCTATTGGTATGTACTCCGGCATTCTGGTGTTTTAAAGATTGTTCCTTGAAGTTCATATAAGAACGTAGTATTTTGTTTTTAAATGTAGTAAATCTTTGTTACCTCACATCAGGGAGATCGCATTGCATGGCTGCAATCTTTATTGGCACATCAACTGGGCTTTTGATAGATATGACACACCACCAACAGCTTGATGACCACGACGGTGTGGAATCAGACAAGTTGTTCTTCTATTGGTATGTACTCAGGCTTTCTGGTGTTTTAAAGATTGTTCCTTGAAGTTCATATAAGAAGGTAGTGTTTTGTTTTTAAATGTAGTAAATCTTGGTTGCCTCATACCAGGGAGTTCGCATTGCATGGCTGCAATCTTTATGTCCACATCAACTGGGCTTTTGATAGATATGACACACCACCAGCAGGTTGATGACCACGACGGTGTGGAATCAGACAAGTTGTTCTTCTATTGGTATGTACTCAGGCTTTCTGGTGTTTTAAAGATTGTTCTTTGAAGTTCATATAAGAACGTAGTATTTTGTTTTTAAATGTAGTAAGTCTTTGTTGCCTCACATCAGGGAGTTTGCATTGCATGGCTGTAATCTTTATTTGCACATAAACTGGGCTTTTGATAGTAATTACACACCACCAGCAGGTTGATGACCACGACGGTGTGGAATCAGACAAGTTGTTCTTCTATTGGTATGTACTCAGGCTTTCTGGTGTTTTAAAGATTGTTCCTTGAAGTTCATATACGAACGTAGTATTTTGTTTTTAAATGTAGTAAATCTTTGTTGCCCCACATCAGGGAGTTCGCATTGCATGGCTGCAATCTTTATTTGCACATCAACTGAGATTTTGATTGATATGACACACCACCAGCAGGTTGATGACCACGACGGTGTGGAATAAGACAAGTTGTTCTTCTATTGGCATGTACTCAGGCTTTCTGGTGTTTTAAAGATTGTTCTCTGAAGTTCATATAAGATCGTAGTGTTTTGTTTTTAAATGTGGTAAATCTTTGTTGCCTCATATCAGGGAGTTCGCATTGCATGGCTGCAATGTTTATTTGCACATCATCTGGGCTTTTGATAGATATGACACACCACCAGCAGCTTGATGACCACGACGGTGTGGAATCAGACAAGTTGTTCTTCTATTGGTATGTACTCAGGCTTTCTGTTGTTTTAAAGATTGTTCCTTGAAGTTCATATATGAACGTTGTATTTTGTTTTTAAATGTAGTTAATCTTTGTTGCCTCACATCAGGTTGTTTGCATTGCATGGCTGTAATCTTTATTTGCACATAAACTGGGCTTTTGATAGTAATTACTCACAACCAACAGCTTGATGACCACGACGGTGTGGAATCAGACAAGTTGTTCTTCTATTCGTATGTACTCAGGCTTTCTGGTGTTTTAAAGATTGTTCCTTGAAGTTCATATATGTGCCTAGTATTTTGTTTTTAAATGTAGTAAATCTTTGTTGCCTCACATCAGGGAGTTAGCATTGCATGGCTGCAATCTTTATTTGCACATCAACTGGGCCTTTGATAGATATGACACACCACCAGCAGGTTGTTGACCACGACGGTGTGGAGTAAGACAAGTTGTTCTTCTATTGGTATGTACTCAGGCTTTCTGGTGTTTTAAAGATTGTTCTTTGAAGTTCATATAAGGACGTAGTGTTTTGTTTTTAAATGTGGTAAATCTTTGTTGCCTCATATCAGGGAGTTCGCATTGCATGGCTGCAATCTTTATTTGCACATCAACTGGGCTTTTGATAGATATGACACACCACCAGCAGCTTGATGACCACGACGATGTGGAATCAGAAAAGTTGTTCTTCTATTCGTTTGTACTCAGGCTTTCTGGTGTTTTAAAGATTGTTCCTTGAAGTTCATATAAGAACGTAGTATTTTGTTTTTAAATGTAGATAATCTTTGTTGCCTCACATCAGGGAGTTCGCATTGCATGGCTGCAATCTTTATTTGCACATCAACAGGGCTTTTGATAGATATGACAGAAAACCAGCAGCTTGATGACCATGACGGTGTGGAATCAGACAAGTTGTTCTTCTATTGGTATCTACTTAGGCTTTTTGTTGTTTTAAAGATTGTTCTTTGAAGTTCATATACGAACGTAGTATTTTGTTTTTAAATGTAGTAAATCTTTGTTGCCTCACATCAGAGAGTTCGCATTGCATGGCTGCAATCTTTATTTGCGCATCAACTGGGCTTTTGATAGATATGACACACCACCAGCAGGTTGATGACCACGACGGTGTGGAATCAGACAAGTTGTTCTTCTATTGGTATGTACTCAGGCCTTCTGGTGTTTTAAAGATTGTTCCTTGAAGTTCATATATGAACGTAGTATTTTGTTTTTAAATGTAGTAAATCTTTGTTGCCTCACATCAGGGAGTTCGCATTGCATGGCTGAATATCTATATTTGCGCATCAACTGTGCTTTTGATAGATATGACACACCACCAGCAGGTTGATGACCACGACGGTGTGGAATAAGACAAGTTCTTCATCTATTGGTATGTACTCAGGCTTTCTGGTGTTTTAAAGATTGTTCCTTGTAGTTCATATAAGAACGTAGTATTTTGTTTTTAAATGTAGTAAATCTTTGTTGCCTCACATCAGGGAGTTCGCATTGCATGGCTGCAATCTTTATTTGCACATCAACTGGGCTGTTGATAGATATGACACACCACCTGCAGCTTGATGATCACGACGGTGTGTAATCAGACAAGTTGTTCTTCTATTGGTATGTACACAGGCTTTCTGGTGTTTTAAAGATTGTTCCTTGAAGTTCATATAAGAACGTATTATTTTGTTTTTAAATGTAGTAAATCTTTGTTACCTCACATCAGGGAGTTCGCATTGCATGGCTGCAATCTTTATGTCCACATCAACTGGGCTTTTGATAGATATGACACACCACCAGCAGGTTGATGACCACGACGGTGTGGAATCAGACAAGTTGTTCTTCTATTGGTATGTACTCAGGCTCTGGTGTTTTAAAGATTGTTCCTTGTAGTTCATATAAGAACGTAGTATTTTGTTTTTAAATGTAGTAAATCTTTGTTGCCTCACATCAGGGAGTTTGCATTGCATGGCTGCAATCTTTATTTGCACATCAACTGGGCTGTTGATAGATATGACACACCACCTGCAGCTTGATGACCACGACGGTGTGGAATCAGACAAGTTGTTCTTCTATTGGTATGTACTCAGGCTTTCTGGTGTTTTAAAGATTGTTCCTTGAAGTTCATATAAGAACGTATTATTTTGTTTTTAAATGTAGTAAATCTTTGTTGCCTCATATCAGGGAGTTCGCATTGCATGATGCAATCTTTATTTGCACATCAACTGGGCTTTTGATAGATATGACACACCACTAGCAGCTTGATGACCACGACGGTGTGAAATCAGACAAGTTGTTCTTCTCTTGGTATGTACTCGGGCTTTCTGGTGTTTTAAAGATTGTTCGTTGAAGTTCATATAAGAACGTAGTATTTTGTTTTTAAATGTAGTAAATCTTTGTTGCCTCACATCAGGGAGATCACATTGCATGGCTGCAATCTTTATTTGCACATCAACTGGGCTTTTGATAGATATGACACACCACCAGCAGCTTGTTGACCACGACGGTGTGGAATCAGACAGGTTGTTCTTCTATTGGTATGTACTCAGGCTTTCTGGTGTTTTAAAGATTGTTCCTTGAAGTTCATATAAGAACGTATTATTTTGTTTTTAAATGTAGTAAATCTTTGTTACCTCACATCAGGGAGTTCGCATTGCATGGCTGCAATCTTTATGTCCACATCAACTGGGCTTTTGATGGATATGACACACCACCCGCAGGTTGATGACCACGACGGTGTGGAATCAGACAAGTTGTTCTTCTATTGGTATGTACTCAGGCTTTCTGGTGTTTTAAAGATTGTTCCTTGAAGTTCATATATGAACGTAGTATTTTGTTTTTAAATGTAGTAAATCTTTGTTGCCTCACATCAGGGAGTTCGCATTGCATGGCTGCAATCTTTATTTGCACATTAACTGGGCTTTTGGTAGATATGACACACCACCAGCAGGTTGATGACCTCGAAGGTGTGGAATAAGACAAGTTGTTCTTCTATTGGTATGTACTCAGGCTTTCTGGTGTTTTAAAGATTGTTCTTTGAAGTTCATATAAGAACGTAGTGTTTTGTTTTTAAATGTGGTAAATCTTTGTTGCCTCATATCAGGGAGTTCGCATTGCATGGCTCCAATCTTTATTTGCACATCAACTGGGCTTTTGATAGATATGACACACCACCAGCAGCTTGATGACCACGACGGTGTGGAATCAGAAAAGTTGTTCTTCTATTGGTATGTACTCAGGCTTTCTGGTGTTTTAAAGATTGTTACTTGAAGTTCATATAAGAACGTCGTATTTTGTTTTTAAATGTAGTAAATCTTTGTTGCCTCACATCAGGGAGTTCGCATTGCATGGCTGCAATCTTTATTTGCACATCAACTGGGCTTTTGATAGATATGACACACCACCAGCAACTTGATGACCACGACGGTGTGGAATCAGACAAGTTGTTCATCTATTGGTATGTACTCAGGCTTTCTGGTGTTTTAAAGATTGTTCCTTGTAGTTCATATAAGAACGTAGTATTTTGTTTTTAAATGTAGTAAATCTTTGTTGCCTCACATCAGGGAGTTCGCATTGCATGGCTGCAATCTTTATTTGCACATCAACTGGGCTTTTGATAGATATGACACACCACCAGCATGTTGATGACCACGACGGTGTGGAATCAGACAAGTTGTTCTTCTATTGGTATGTACTCAGGCTTTCTGGTGTTTTAAAGATTGTTCCTTGAAGTTCATATAAGAACGTAGTATTTTGTTTTTAAATGTAGTAAATCTTTGTTGCCTCACATCAGGGAGTTCGGATTGCATGGCTGCAATCTTTATTTGCACATCAACTGGGCTTTTGATAGATATGACACACCACCAGCAGGTTGATGACCACGACGGTGTGGAATCAGACAAGTTGTTCTTCTATTGGTATGTACTCAGGCTTTCTGGTGTTTTAAAGATTGTTCCTTGAAGTTCATATACGAACGTAGTATTTTGTTTTTAAATGTAGTAAATCTTTGTTGCCCCACATCAGGGAGTTCGCATTGCATGGCTGCAATCTTTATTTGCACATCAACTGAGATTTTGATTGATATGACACACCACCAGCAGGTTGATGACCACGACGGTGTGGAATAAGACAAGTTGTTCTTCTATTGGCATGTACTCAGGCTTTCTGGTGTTTTAAAGATTGTTCTCTGAAGTTCATATAAGATCGTAGTGTTTTGTTTTTAAATGTGGTAAATCTTTGTTGCCTCATATCAGGGAGTTCGCATTGCATGGCTGCAATGTTTATTTGCACATCATCTGGGCTTTTGATAGATATGACACACCACCAGCAGCTTGATGACCACGACGGTGTGGAATCAGACAAGTTGTTCTTCTATTGGTATGTACTCAGGCTTTCTGTTGTTTTAAAGATTGTTCCTTGAAGTTCATATATGAACGTTGTATTTTGTTTTTAAATGTAGTTAATCTTTGTTGCCTCACATCAGGTTGTTTGCATTGCATGGCTGTAATCTTTATTTGCACATAAACTGGGCTTTTGATAGTAATTACTCACAACCAACAGCTTGATGACCACGACGGTGTGGAATCAGACAAGTTGTTCTTCTATTCGTATGTACTCAGGCTTTCTGGTGTTTTAAAGATTGTTCCTTGAAGTTCATATATGTGCCTAGTATTTTGTTTTTAAATGTAGTAAATCTTTGTTGCCTCACATCAGGGAGTTAGCATTGCATGGCTGCAATCTTTATTTGCACATCAACTGGGCCTTTGATAGATATGACACACCACCAGCAGGTTGTTGACCACGACGGTGTGGAGTAAGACAAGTTGTTCTTCTATTGGTATGTACTCAGGCTTTCTGGTGTTTTAAAGATTGTTCTTTGAAGTTCATATAAGGACGTAGTGTTTTGTTTTTAAATGTGGTAAATCTTTGTTGCCTCATATCAGGGAGTTCGCATTGCATGGCTGCAATCTTTATTTGCACATCAACTGGGCTTTTGATAGATATGACACACCACCAGCAGCTTGATGACCACGACGATGTGGAATCAGAAAAGTTGTTCTTCTATTCGTTTGTACTCAGGCTTTCTGGTGTTTTAAAGATTGTTCCTTGAAGTTCATATAAGAACGTAGTATTTTGTTTTTAAATGTAGATAATCTTTGTTGCCTCACATCAGGGAGTTCGCATTGCATGGCTGCAATCTTTATTTGCACATCAACAGGGCTTTTGATAGATATGACAGAAAACCAGCAGCTTGATGACCATGACGGTGTGGAATCAGACAAGTTGTTCTTCTATTGGTATCTACTTAGGCTTTTTGTTGTTTTAAAGATTGTTCTTTGAAGTTCATATACGAACGTAGTATTTTGTTTTTAAATGTAGTAAATCTTTGTTGCCTCACATCAGAGAGTTCGCATTGCATGGCTGCAATCTTTATTTGCGCATCAACTGGGCTTTTGATAGATATGACACACCACCAGCAGGTTGATGACCACGACGGTGTGGAATCAGACAAGTTGTTCTTCTATTGGTATGTACTCAGGCCTTCTGGTGTTTTAAAGATTGTTCCTTGAAGTTCATATATGAACGTAGTATTTTGTTTTTAAATGTAGTAAATCTTTGTTGCCTCACATCAGGGAGTTCGCATTGCATGGCTGAATATCTATATTTGCGCATCAACTGTGCTTTTGATAGATATGACACACCACCAGCAGGTTGATGACCACGACGGTGTGGAATAAGACAAGTTCTTCATCTATTGGTATGTACTCAGGCTTTCTGGTGTTTTAAAGATTGTTCCTTGTAGTTCATATAAGAACGTAGTATTTTGTTTTTAAATGTAGTAAATCTTTGTTGCCTCACATCAGGGAGTTCGCATTGCATGGCTGCAATCTTTATTTGCACATCAACTGGGCTGTTGATAGATATGACACACCACCTGCAGCTTGATGATCACGACGGTGTGTAATCAGACAAGTTGTTCTTCTATTGGTATGTACACAGGCTTTCTGGTGTTTTAAAGATTGTTCCTTGAAGTTCATATAAGAACGTATTATTTTGTTTTTAAATGTAGTAAATCTTTGTTACCTCACATCAGGGAGTTCGCATTGCATGGCTGCAATCTTTATGTCCACATCAACTGGGCTTTTGATAGATATGACACACCACCAGCAGGTTGATGACCACGACGGTGTGGAATCAGACAAGTTGTTCTTCTATTGGTATGTACTCAGGCTCTGGTGTTTTAAAGATTGTTCCTTGTAGTTCATATAAGAACGTAGTATTTTGTTTTTAAATGTAGTAAATCTTTGTTGCCTCACATCAGGGAGTTTGCATTGCATGGCTGCAATCTTTATTTGCACATCAACTGGGCTGTTGATAGATATGACACACCACCTGCAGCTTGATGACCACGACGGTGTGGAATCAGACAAGTTGTTCTTCTATTGGTATGTACTCAGGCTTTCTGGTGTTTTAAAGATTGTTCCTTGAAGTTCATATAAGAACGTATTATTTTGTTTTTAAATGTAGTAAATCTTTGTTGCCTCATATCAGGGAGTTCGCATTGCATGATGCAATCTTTATTTGCACATCAACTGGGCTTTTGATAGATATGACACACCACTAGCAGCTTGATGACCACGACGGTGTGAAATCAGACAAGTTGTTCTTCTCTTGGTATGTACTCGGGCTTTCTGGTGTTTTAAAGATTGTTCGTTGAAGTTCATATAAGAACGTAGTATTTTGTTTTTAAATGTAGTAAATCTTTGTTGCCTCACATCAGGGAGATCACATTGCATGGCTGCAATCTTTATTTGCACATCAACTGGGCTTTTGATAGATATGACACACCACCAGCAGCTTGTTGACCACGACGGTGTGGAATCAGACAGGTTGTTCTTCTATTGGTATGTACTCAGGCTTTCTGGTGTTTTAAAGATTGTTCCTTGAAGTTCATATAAGAACGTATTATTTTGTTTTTAAATGTAGTAAATCTTTGTTACCTCACATCAGGGAGTTCGCATTGCATGGCTGCAATCTTTATGTCCACATCAACTGGGCTTTTGATGGATATGACACACCACCCGCAGGTTGATGACCACGACGGTGTGGAATCAGACAAGTTGTTCTTCTATTGGTATGTACTCAGGCTTTCTGGTGTTTTAAAGATTGTTCCTTGAAGTTCATATATGAACGTAGTATTTTGTTTTTAAATGTAGTAAATCTTTGTTGCCTCACATCAGGGAGTTCGCATTGCATGGCTGCAATCTTTATTTGCACATTAACTGGGCTTTTGGTAGATATGACACACCACCAGCAGGTTGATGACCTCGAAGGTGTGGAATAAGACAAGTTGTTCTTCTATTGGTATGTACTCAGGCTTTCTGGTGTTTTAAAGATTGTTCTTTGAAGTTCATATAAGAACGTAGTGTTTTGTTTTTAAATGTGGTAAATCTTTGTTGCCTCATATCAGGGAGTTCGCATTGCATGGCTCCAATCTTTATTTGCACATCAACTGGGCTTTTGATAGATATGACACACCACCAGCAGCTTGATGACCACGACGGTGTGGAATCAGAAAAGTTGTTCTTCTATTGGTATGTACTCAGGCTTTCTGGTGTTTTAAAGATTGTTACTTGAAGTTCATATAAGAACGTCGTATTTTGTTTTTAAATGTAGTAAATCTTTGTTGCCTCACATCAGGGAGTTCGCATTGCATGGCTGCAATCTTTATTTGCACATCAACTGGGCTTTTGATAGATATGACACACCACCAGCAACTTGATGACCACGACGGTGTGGAATCAGACAAGTTGTTCATCTATTGGTATGTACTCAGGCTTTCTGGTGTTTTAAAGATTGTTCCTTGTAGTTCATATAAGAACGTAGTATTTTGTTTTTAAATGTAGTAAATCTTTGTTGCCTCACATCAGGGAGTTCGCATTGCATGGCTGCAATCTTTATTTGCACATCAACTGGGCTTTTGATAGATATGACACACCACCAGCATGTTGATGACCACGACGGTGTGGAATCAGACAAGTTGTTCTTCTATTGGTATGTACTCAGGCTTTCTGGTGTTTTAAAGATTGTTCCTTGAAGTTCATATAAGAACGTAGTATTTTGTTTTTAAATGTAGTAAATCTTTGTTGCCTCACATCAGGGAGTTCGGATTGCATGGCTGCAATCTTTATTTGCACATCAACTGGGCTTTTGATAGATATGACACACCACCAGCAGGTTGATGACCACGACGGTGTGGAATCAGACAAGTTGTTCTTCTATTGGTATGTACTCAGGCTTTCTGGTGTTTTAAAGATTGTTCCTTGATGTTCATATAAAAACGTAGTATTTTGTTTTTAAATGTAGTAATATACATCAGGGAGTTCGCATTGCATGGCTGCAATCTTTATTGGCACATCAACTGGGCTTTTGATAGACATGACACACCACCAGCAGGTTGATGACCACGACGTTGTGGAATAAGACAAGTTGTTCTTCTCTTGGTATGTACTCGGGCTTTCTGGTGTTTTAAAGATTGTTCCTTGAAGTTCATATAAGAACGTAGTATTTTGTTTTTAAATGTAGTAAATCTTTGTTGCCTCACATCAGGGATATCACATTGCATGGCTGCAATCTTTATTTGCACATCAACTGGGCTTTTGATAGATATGACACACCACCAGCAGCTTGTTGACCACGACGGTGTGGAATCAGACAGGTTGTTCTTCTATTGGTATGTACTCAGGCTTTCTGGTGTTTTAAAGATTGTTCCTTGAAGTTCATATAAGAACGTATTATTTTGTTTTTAAATGTAGTAAATCTTTGTTGCCTCACGTCAGGGAGTTCGCATTGCATGGCTGCAATGTTTATTTGCGCATCAACTGGGCTTTTGATAGATATGACACACCACCAGCAGCATGATGACCACGACTGTGTGGAATCAGACAATTTGTTCTTCTATTGGTATGTACTCAGGCTTTCTGGTGTTTTAAAGATTGTTCCTTGAAGTTCATATAAGAACGTAGTATTTTGTTTTTAAATGTAGTAAATCTTTGTTGCCTCACGTCAGGGAGTTCGCATTGCATGGCTGCAATGTTTATTTGCGCATCAACTGGGCTTTTGATAGATATGACACACCACCAGCAGCATGATGACCACGACGGTGTGGAATCAGACAAGTTGTTCTTCTATTGGTATGTACTCAGGCTTTCTGGTGTTTTAAAGATTGTTCTTTGAAGTTCATATAAGAACGTAGTATTTTGTTTTTAAATGTAGTAAATCTTTGTTGCCTCACATCAGGGAGTTCGCATTGCAAGGCTGCAATCTTTATTTGCACATCAACTGGGCTTTTGATAGATATGACACACCACCAGCAGGTTGATGACCACGACGGTGTGGAATCAGACAAGTTGTTCTTCTATTGGTATCTACTCAGGCTTTCTGGTGTTTTAAAGATTGTTCCTTGATGTTCATATATGAACGTAGTATTTTGTTTTTAAATGTAGTAAATCTTTGTTGCCTCACATCAGGGAGTTCGCATTGCATGGCTGCAATCTTTATTTGCACATCAACTGGGCTTTTGATAGATATGACACACCACGAGCAGGTTGATGACCACGATGGTGTGGAATCAGACAAGTTGTTCTTCTATTGGTATGTACTCAGGCTTTCTGGTGTTTTAAAGATTGTTCCTTGTAGTTAATATAAGAACGTAGTATCTTGTTTTTAAATGTAGTAAATCTTTGTTGCCTCACATCAGGGAGTTCGCATTGCATGGCTGCAATCTTTATTTGCACATCAACTGGGCTTTTGATAGATATGACACACCATCAGCAGCTTGATGACCACGACGGTGTGGAATAAGACAAGTTGTTCTTCTATTGGTATGTACTCAGGCTTTCTGGTGTTTTAAAGATTGTTCCTTGAAGTTCATATAAGAATGTATTATTTTGTTTTTAAATGTAGTAAATCTTTGTTGCCTCACATCAGGGAGTTCGCATTGCATGGCTGCAATCTTTATGTCCACATCAACTTGCCTTTTGATAGGTATGACACACCACCAGCAGGTTGATGACCACGACAGTGTGGAATCAGACAAGTTGTTCTTCTATTGGTATATACTCAGGCTTTCTGGTGTTTTAAAGATTGTTCCTTGAAGTTCATATAAGAAAGTAGTACTTTGTTTTTAAATGTGGTAAATCTTTGTTGCCTCACATCAGGGAGTTCGCATTGCATGGCTGCAATCTTTATTTGCACATCAACTGGGCTTTTGATAGATATGACACACCACCAGCAGCTTGATGACCACGACGGTGTGGAATCAGACAAGTTGTTCTGCTATTGGTATGTACACAGGCTTTCTGGTGTTTTAAAGATTGTTCCTTGAAGTTTATATAAGAACGTAGTATTTTGTTTTTAAATGTAGTAAATCTTTGTTTTTAAATGTAGTAAATCTTTGTTGCCTCACATCAGGGAGTTCGCATTGCATGGCTGCAATCTTTATTTGCACATCAACTGGGCTTTTGATAGATATGACACACCACCAGCAGGTTGATGACCATGACGGTGTGTAATCAGACAAGTTGTTCTTCTATTGGTATGTACTCCGGCATTCTGGTGTTTTAAAGATTGTTCCTTGAAGTTCATATAAGAACGTAGTATTTTGTTTTTAAATGTAGTAAATCTTTGTTACCTCACATCAGGGAGATCGCATTGCATGGCTGCAATCTTTATTGGCACATCAACTGGGCTTTTGATAGATATGACACACCACCAACAGCTTGATGACCACGACGGTGTGGAATCAGACAAGTTGTTCTTCTATTGGTATGTACTCAGGCTTTCTGGTGTTTTAAAGATTGTTCCTTGAAGTTCATATAAGAAGGTAGTGTTTTGTTTTTAAATGTAGTAAATCTTGGTTGCCTCATACCAGGGAGTTCGCATTGCATGGCTGCAATCTTTATGTCCACATCAACTGGGCTTTTGATAGATATGACACACCACCAGCAGGTTGATGACCACGACGGTGTGGAATCAGACAAGTTGTTCTTCTATTGGTATGTACTCAGGCTTTCTGGTGTTTTAAAGATTGTTCTTTGAAGTTCATATAAGAACGTAGTATTTTGTTTTTAAATGTAGTAAGTCTTTGTTGCCTCACATCAGGGAGTTTGCATTGCATGGCTGTAATCTTTATTTGCACATAAACTGGGCTTTTGATAGTAATTACACACCACCAGCAGGTTGATGACCACGACGGTGTGGAATCAGACAAGTTGTTCTTCTATTGGTATGTACTCAGGCTTTCTGGTGTTTTAAAGATTGTTCCTTGAAGTTCATATACGAACGTAGTATTTTGTTTTTAAATGTAGTAAATCTTTGTTGCCCCACATCAGGGAGTTCGCATTGCATGGCTGCAATCTTTATTTGCACATCAACTGAGATTTTGATTGATATGACACACCACCAGCAGGTTGATGACCACGACGGTGTGGAATAAGACAAGTTGTTCTTCTATTGGCATGTACTCAGGCTTTCTGGTGTTTTAAAGATTGTTCTCTGAAGTTCATATAAGATCGTAGTGTTTTGTTTTTAAATGTGGTAAATCTTTGTTGCCTCATATCAGGGAGTTCGCATTGCATGGCTGCAATGTTTATTTGCACATCATCTGGGCTTTTGATAGATATGACACACCACCAGCAGCTTGATGACCACGACGGTGTGGAATCAGACAAGTTGTTCTTCTATTGGTATGTACTCAGGCTTTCTGTTGTTTTAAAGATTGTTCCTTGAAGTTCATATATGAACGTTGTATTTTGTTTTTAAATGTAGTTAATCTTTGTTGCCTCACATCAGGTTGTTTGCATTGCATGGCTGTAATCTTTATTTGCACATAAACTGGGCTTTTGATAGTAATTACTCACAACCAACAGCTTGATGACCACGACGGTGTGGAATCAGACAAGTTGTTCTTCTATTCGTATGTACTCAGGCTTTCTGGTGTTTTAAAGATTGTTCCTTGAAGTTCATATATGTGCCTAGTATTTTGTTTTTAAATGTAGTAAATCTTTGTTGCCTCACATCAGGGAGTTAGCATTGCATGGCTGCAATCTTTATTTGCACATCAACTGGGCCTTTGATAGATATGACACACCACCAGCAGGTTGTTGACCACGACGGTGTGGAGTAAGACAAGTTGTTCTTCTATTGGTATGTACTCAGGCTTTCTGGTGTTTTAAAGATTGTTCTTTGAAGTTCATATAAGGACGTAGTGTTTTGTTTTTAAATGTGGTAAATCTTTGTTGCCTCATATCAGGGAGTTCGCATTGCATGGCTGCAATCTTTATTTGCACATCAACTGGGCTTTTGATAGATATGACACACCACCAGCAGCTTGATGACCACGACGATGTGGAATCAGAAAAGTTGTTCTTCTATTCGTTTGTACTCAGGCTTTCTGGTGTTTTAAAGATTGTTCCTTGAAGTTCATATAAGAACGTAGTATTTTGTTTTTAAATGTAGATAATCTTTGTTGCCTCACATCAGGGAGTTCGCATTGCATGGCTGCAATCTTTATTTGCACATCAACAGGGCTTTTGATAGATATGACAGAAAACCAGCAGCTTGATGACCATGACGGTGTGGAATCAGACAAGTTGTTCTTCTATTGGTATCTACTTAGGCTTTTTGTTGTTTTAAAGATTGTTCTTTGAAGTTCATATACGAACGTAGTATTTTGTTTTTAAATGTAGTAAATCTTTGTTGCCTCACATCAGAGAGTTCGCATTGCATGGCTGCAATCTTTATTTGCGCATCAACTGGGCTTTTGATAGATATGACACACCACCAGCAGGTTGATGACCACGACGGTGTGGAATCAGACAAGTTGTTCTTCTATTGGTATGTACTCAGGCCTTCTGGTGTTTTAAAGATTGTTCCTTGAAGTTCATATATGAACGTAGTATTTTGTTTTTAAATGTAGTAAATCTTTGTTGCCTCACATCAGGGAGTTCGCATTGCATGGCTGAATATCTATATTTGCGCATCAACTGTGCTTTTGATAGATATGACACACCACCAGCAGGTTGATGACCACGACGGTGTGGAATAAGACAAGTTCTTCATCTATTGGTATGTACTCAGGCTTTCTGGTGTTTTAAAGATTGTTCCTTGTAGTTCATATAAGAACGTAGTATTTTGTTTTTAAATGTAGTAAATCTTTGTTGCCTCACATCAGGGAGTTCGCATTGCATGGCTGCAATCTTTATTTGCACATCAACTGGGCTGTTGATAGATATGACACACCACCTGCAGCTTGATGATCACGACGGTGTGTAATCAGACAAGTTGTTCTTCTATTGGTATGTACACAGGCTTTCTGGTGTTTTAAAGATTGTTCCTTGAAGTTCATATAAGAACGTATTATTTTGTTTTTAAATGTAGTAAATCTTTGTTACCTCACATCAGGGAGTTCGCATTGCATGGCTGCAATCTTTATGTCCACATCAACTGGGCTTTTGATAGATATGACACACCACCAGCAGGTTGATGACCACGACGGTGTGGAATCAGACAAGTTGTTCTTCTATTGGTATGTACTCAGGCTCTGGTGTTTTAAAGATTGTTCCTTGTAGTTCATATAAGAACGTAGTATTTTGTTTTTAAATGTAGTAAATCTTTGTTGCCTCACATCAGGGAGTTTGCATTGCATGGCTGCAATCTTTATTTGCACATCAACTGGGCTGTTGATAGATATGACACACCACCTGCAGCTTGATGACCACGACGGTGTGGAATCAGACAAGTTGTTCTTCTATTGGTATGTACTCAGGCTTTCTGGTGTTTTAAAGATTGTTCCTTGAAGTTCATATAAGAACGTATTATTTTGTTTTTAAATGTAGTAAATCTTTGTTGCCTCATATCAGGGAGTTCGCATTGCATGATGCAATCTTTATTTGCACATCAACTGGGCTTTTGATAGATATGACACACCACTAGCAGCTTGATGACCACGACGGTGTGAAATCAGACAAGTTGTTCTTCTCTTGGTATGTACTCGGGCTTTCTGGTGTTTTAAAGATTGTTCGTTGAAGTTCATATAAGAACGTAGTATTTTGTTTTTAAATGTAGTAAATCTTTGTTGCCTCACATCAGGGAGATCACATTGCATGGCTGCAATCTTTATTTGCACATCAACTGGGCTTTTGATAGATATGACACACCACCAGCAGCTTGTTGACCACGACGGTGTGGAATCAGACAGGTTGTTCTTCTATTGGTATGTACTCAGGCTTTCTGGTGTTTTAAAGATTGTTCCTTGAAGTTCATATAAGAACGTATTATTTTGTTTTTAAATGTAGTAAATCTTTGTTACCTCACATCAGGGAGTTCGCATTGCATGGCTGCAATCTTTATGTCCACATCAACTGGGCTTTTGATGGATATGACACACCACCCGCAGGTTGATGACCACGACGGTGTGGAATCAGACAAGTTGTTCTTCTATTGTTATGTACTCAGGCTTTCTGGTGTTTTAAAGATTGTTCCTTGTAGTTCATATAAGAACGTAGTATTTTGTTTTTAATTGTAGTAAATCTTTGTTGCCTCACATCAGGGAGTTCGCATTGCATGGCTGCAATCTTTATTTGCACATCAACTGGGCTTTTGATAGATATGACACACCACCAGCAGCATGATGACCACGACTGTGTGGAATCAGACAATTTGTTCTTCTATTGGTATGTACTCAGGCTTTCTGGTGTTTTAAAGATTGTTCCTTGAAGTTCATATAAGAACGTAGTATTTTGTTTTTAAATGTAGTAAATCTTTGTTGCCTCATGTCAGGGAGTTCGCATTGCATGGCTGCAAAGTTTATTTGCGGATCAACTGGGCTTTTGATAGATATGACACACCACCAGCAGCATGATGACCACGACGGTGTGGAATCAGACAAGTTGTTCTTCTATTGGTATGTACTCAGGCTTTCTGGTGTTTTAAAGATTGTTCTTTGAAGTTCATATAAGAACGTAGTACTTTGTTTTTAAATGTGGTAAATCTTTGTTGCCTCACATCAGGGAGTTCGCATTGCATGGCTGCAATCTTTATTTGCACATCAACTGGGCTTTTGATAGATATGACACACCACCAGCAGCTTGATGAACAAGACGGTGTGGAATCAGACAAGTTGTTCTTCTATTGGTATGTACTAAGGCTTTCTGGTGTTTTAAAGATTGTTCCTTGAAGTTCATATAAGAACGTAGTATTTTGTTTTTAAATGTAGTAAATCTTTGTTGCCTCACATCAGGGAGTTCGCATTGCAAGGCTGCAATCTTTATTTGCACATCAACTGGGCTTTTGATAGATATGACACACCACCAGCAGGTTGATGACCACGACGGTGTGGAATCAGACAAGTTGTTCTTCTATTGGTATCTACTCAGGCTTTCTGGTGTTTTAAAGATTGTTCCTTGATGTTCATATATGAACGTAGTATTTTGTTTTTAAATGTAGTAAATCTTTGTTGCCTCACATCAGGGAGTTCGCATTGCATGGCTGCAATCTTTATTTGCACATCAACTGGGCTTTTGATAGATATGACACACCACGAGCAGGTTGATGACCACGACGGTGTGGAATCAGACAAGTTGTTCTTCTATTGGTATGTACTCAGGCTTTCTGGTGTTTTAAAGATTGTTCCTTGTAGTTAATATAAGAACGTAGTATTTTGTTTTTAAATGTAGTAAATCTTTGTTGCCTCACATCAGGGAGTTCGCATTGCATGGCTGCAATCTTTATTTGCACATCAACTGGGCTTTTGATAGATATGACACACCACCAGCAGCTTGATGACCACGACGGTGTGGAATAAGACAAGTTGTTCTTCTATTGGTATGTACTCAGGCTTTCTGGTGTTTTAAAGATTGTTCCTTGAAGTTCATATAAGAATGTATTATTTTGTTTTTAAATGTAGTAAATCTTTGTTGCCTCACATCAGGGAGTTCGCATTGCATGGCTGCAATCTTTATGTCCACATCAACTTGCCTTTTGATAGGTATGACACACCACCAGCAGGTTGATGACCACGACAGTGTGGAATCAGACAAGTTGTTCTTCTATTGGTATATACTCAGGCTTTCTGGTGTTTTAAAGATTGTTCCTTGAAGTTCATATAAGAAAGTAGTACTTTGTTTTTAAATGTGGTAAATCTTTGTTGCCTCACATCAGGGAGTTCGCATTGCATGGCTGCAATCTTTATTTGCACATCAACTGGGCTTTTGATAGATATGACACACCACCAGCAGCTTGATGACCACGACGGTGTGGAATCAGACAAGTTGTTCTTCTATTGGTATGTACACAGGCTTTCTGGTGTTTTAAAGATTGTTCCTTGAAGTTCATATAAGAACGTAGTATTTTGTTTTTAAATGTAGTAAATCTTTGTTTTTAAATGTAGTAAATCTTTGTTGCCTCACATCAGGGAGTTCGCATTGCATGGCTGCAATCTTTATTTGCACATCAACTGGGCTTTTGATAGATATGACACACCACCAGCAGGTTGATGACCACGACGGTGTGGAATCAGACAATTTGTTCTTCTATTGGTATGTACTCAGGCATTCTGGTGTTTTAAAGATTGTTCCTTGAAGTTCATATAAGAACGTAGTATTTTGTTTTTAAATGTAGTAAATCTTTGTTACCTCACATCAGGGAGATCGCATTGCATGGCTGCAATCTTTATTGGCACATCAACTGGGCTTTTGATAGATATGACACACCACCAGCAGCTTGATGACCACGACGGTGTGGAATCAGACAAGTTGTTCTTCTATTGGTATGTACTCAGGCTTTCTGGTGTTTTAAAGATTGTTCCTTGAAGTTCATATAAGAAGGTAGTGTTTTGTTTTTAAATGTAGTAAATCTTGGTTGCCTCATACCAGGGAGTTCGCATTGCATGGCTGCAATCTTTATGTCCACATCAACTGGGCTTTTGATAGATATGACACACCACCAGCAGGTTGATGACCACGACGGTGTGGAATCAGACAAGTTGTTCTTCTATTGGTATGTACTCAGGCTTTCTGGTGTTTTAAAGATTGTTCTTTGAAGTTCATATAAGAACGTAGTATTTTGGTTTTAAATGTAGTAAGTCTTTGTTGCCTCATATCACGGAGTTCGCATTGCATGATGCAATCCTTATTTGCACATCAACTGTGCTTTTGATAGATATGACACACCACTAGCAGCTTGATGACCACGACGGTGTGAAATCAGACAAGTTGTTCTTCTATTGGTATGTACTCGGGCTTTCTGGTGTTTTAAAGATTGTTCGTTGAAGTTCATATAAGAACGTAGTATTTTGTTTTTAAATGTAGTAAATCTTTGTTGCCTCACATCAGGGAGATCACATTGCATGGCTGCAATCTTTATTTGCACATCAACTGGGCTTTTGATAGATATGACACACCACCAGCAGCTTGATGACCACGACGGTGTGAAATCAGACAAGTTGTTCTTCTATTGGTATGTACTCAGGCTTTCTGGTGTTTTAAAGATTGTTCCTTGAAGTTCATATAAGAATGTATTATTTTGTTTTTAAATGTAGTAAATCTTTGTTGCCTCACATCAGGGAGTTCGCATTGCATGGCTGCAATCTTTATGTCCACATCAACTGGGCTTTTGATAGATATGACACACCACCAGCAGGTTGATGACCACGACAGTGTGGAATCAGACAAGTTGTTCTTCTATTGGTATTTACTCAGGCTTTCTGGTGTTTTAAAGATTGTTCCTTGAAGTTCATATAAGAAAGTCGTACTTTGTTTTTAAATGTGGTAAATCTTTGTTGCCTCACATCAGGGAGTTCGCATTGCATGGCTGCAATCTTTATTTGCACATCAACTGGGCTTTTGATAGATATGACACACCACCAGCAGCTTGATGACCACGACGGTGTGGAATCAGACAAGTTGTTCTTCTATTGGTATGTACACAGGCTTTCTGGTGTTTTAAAGATTGTTCCTTGAAGTTCATATAAGAACGTAGTACTTTGTTTTTAAATGTAGTAAATCTTTGTTTTTAAATGTAGTAAATCTTTGTTGCCTCACATCAGGGAGTTCGCATTGCATGGCTGCAATCTTTATTTGCACATCAACTGGGCTTTTGATAGATATGACACACCACCAGCAGGTTGATGACCACGACGGTGTGGAATCAGACAATTTGTTTTTCTATTGGTATGTACTCAGGCATTCTGGTGTTTTAAAGATTGTTCTTTGAAGTTCATATAAGAACGTAGTATTTTGTTTTTAAATGTAGTAAATCTTTGTTACCTCACATCAGGGAGATCGCATTGCATGGCTGCAATCTTTATTGGCACATCAACTGGGCTTTTGATAGATATGACACACCACCAGCAGCTTGATGACCACGACGGTGTGGAATCAGACAAGTTGTTATTCTATTGGTATGTACTCAGGCTTTCTGGTGTTTTAAAGATTGTTCCTTGAAGTTCATATAAGAAGGTAGTGTTTTGTTTTTAAATGTAGTAAATCTTTGTTGCCTCATACCAGGGAGTTCGCATTGCATGGCTGCAATGTTTATTTGCACATCAACTGGGCTTTTGATAGATATGACACACCACCAGCAGCTTGATGACCACGACGGTGTGGAATCAGACAAGTTGTTCTTCTATTGGTATGTACTCGGGCTTTCTGGTGTTTTAAAGATTGTTCCTTGAAGTTCATATAAGAACGTATTATTTTGTTTTTAAATGTAGTAAATCTTTATTACTTCACATCAGGGAGTTCGCATTGCATGGCTGCAATCTTTATGTCCACATCAACTGGGCTTTTTATAGATATGACACACCACCAGCAGCTTCATGACCACGACGGTGTGGAATCAGACAAGTTGTTCTTCTATTGGTATGTACACAGGCTTTCTGGTGTTTTAAAGATTGTTCCTTGAAGTTCATATAAGAACGTAGTATTTTGTTTTTAAATGTAGTAAATCTTTGTTTTTAAATGTAGTAAATCTTTGTTGCCTCACATCAGGGAGTTCGAATTGCATGGCTGCAATCTTTATGTCCACATCAACTGGGCTTTTGATAGATATGACACACCACCAGCAGGTTGATGACCACGACGGTGTGGAATTAGACCAGTTGTTCTTCTATTGGTATGTACTCAGGCTTTCTGGTGTTTTAAAGATTGTTCCTTGTAGTTCATATAAGAACGTAGTATTTTGTTTTTGAATAAAGTAAATCTTTGTTGCCTCACATCAGGGAGTTCGCATTGCATGGCTGCAATCTTTATTTGCACGTCAACTGGGCTTTTGATAGATATGACACACCACCAGCAGGTTGATGACCACGACGGTGTGGAATAAGACAAGTTGTTCTTCTATTGGTATGTACTCAGGCTTTCTGGTGTTTTAAAGATTGTTCCTTGAAGTTCATATAAGAATGTATTATTTTGTTTTTAAATGTAGTAAATCTTTGTTGCCTCACATCAGGGAGTTCGCATTGCATGGCTGCAATCTTTATGTCCACATCAACTGGGCTTTTGATAGATATGACACACCACCAGCAGGTTGATGACCACGACAGTGTGGAATCAGACAAGTTGTTCTTCTATTGGTATATACTCAGGCTTTCTGGTGTTTTAAAGATTGTTCCTTGAAGTTCATATAAGAACGTAGTATTTTGTTTTTAAATGTAGTAAATCTTTGTTGCCTCATACAAGGGAGTTCGCATTGCATGGCTGCAATGTTTATTTGCACATCAACTGGGCTTTTGATAGATATGACACACCACCAGCAGCTTGATGACCACGACGGTGTGGAATCAGACAAGTTGTTCTTCTATTGGTATGTACTCAGGCTTTCTGGTGTTTTGAAGATTGTTCCTTGAAGTTCATATAAGAACGTATTATTTTGTTTTTAAAAGTAGTAAATCTTTGTTACCTCACATCAGGGAGTTCGCATTGCATGGCTGCAATCTTTATGTCCACATCAACTGGGCTTTTGATAGATATGACACACCACCAGCAGGTTGATGACCACGACGGTGTGGAATTAGACAAGTTGTTCTTCTATTGGTATGTACTCAGGCTTTCTGGTGTTTTAAAGATTGTTCCTTGTAGTTCATATAAGAACGTAGTATTTTGTTTTTGAATAAAGTAAATCTTTGTTGCCTCACATCAGGGAGTTCGCATTGCATGGCTGCAATCTTTATTTGCACATCAACTGGGCTTTTGATAGATATGACACACCACCAGCAGGTTGATGACCACGACGGTGTGGAATAAGACAAGTTGTTCATCTATTGGTATGTACTCAGGCTTTCTGGTGTTTTAAAGATTGTTCTTTGAAGTTCATATAAGAACGTAGTATTTTGTTTTTAAATGTAGTAAGTCTTTGTTGCCTCATATCAGGGAGTTTGCATTGCATGATGCAATCTTTATTTGCACATCAACTGGGCTTTTGATAGATATGACACACCACTAGCAGCTTGATGACCACGACGGTGTGAAATCAGACAAGTTGTTCTTCTATTGGTATGTACTCGGGCTTTCTGGTGTTTTAAAGATTGTTCCTTGAAGTTCATATAAGAACGTAGTATTTTGTTTTTAAATGTAGTAAATCTTTGTTGCCTCACATCAGGGAGATCACATTGCATGGCTGCAATCTTTATTTGCACATCAACTGGGCTTTTTATAGATATGACACACCACCAGCAGCTTCATGACCACGACGGTGTGGAATCAGACAAGTTGTTCTTCTATTGGTATGTACACAGGCTTTCTGGTGATTTAAAGATTGTTCCTTGAAGTTCATATAAGAACGTAGTATTTTGTTTTTAAATGTAGTAAATCTTTGTTTTTAAATGTAGTAAATCTTTGTTGCCTCACATCAGGGAGTTCGAATTGCATGGCTGCAATCTTTATTTGCACATCAACTGGGCTTTTGATAGATATGACACACCACCAGCAGGTTGATGACCACGACGGTGTTGAATCAGACACTTTGTTCTTCTATTGGTATGTACTCAGGCATTCTGGTGTTTTAAAGATTGTTCCTTGAAGTTCATATAAGAACGTAGTATTTTGTTTTTAAATGTAGTAAATCTTTGTTACCTCACATCAGGGAGATCGCATTGCATGGCTGCAATCTTTATTGGCACATCAACTGGGCTTTTGATAGATATGACACACCACCAGCAGCTTGATGACCACGACGGTGTGGAATAAGACAAGTTGTTCTTCTATTGGTATGTACTCAGGCTTTCTGGTGTTTTAAAGATTGTTCCTTGAAGTTCATATAAGAAGGTAGTGTTTTGTTTTTAAATGTAGTAAATCTTTGTTGCCTCATACCAGGGAGTTCGCATTGCATGGCTGCAATATTTATTTGCACATCAACTGGGCTTTTGATAGATATGACACAACACCAGCAGCTTGATGACCACGACGGTGTGGAAGCAGACAAGTTGTTCTTCTATTGGTATGTACTCAGGCTTTCTGGTGTTTTAAAGATTGTTCCTTGAAGTTCATATAAGAACGTATTATTTTGTTTTTAAATGTAGTAAATCTTTGTTACCTCACATCAGGGAGTTCGCATTGCATGGCTGCAATCTTTATGTCCACATCAACTGGGCTTTTGATAGATATGACACACCACCAGCAGGTTGATGACCACGACGGTGTGGAATCAGACAAGTTGTTCTTCTATTGGTATGTACTCAGGCTTTCTGGTGTTTTAAAGATTGTTCTTTGAAGTTCATATAAGAACGTAGTATTTTGTTTTTAAATGTAGTAAGTCTTTGTTGCCTCATATCAGGGAGTTTGCATTGCATGGTGCAATCCTTATTTGCACATCAACTGGGCTTTTGATAGATATGACACACCACTAGCAGCTTGATGACCACGACGGTGTGAAATCAGACAAGTCGTTCTTCTATTGGTATGTACTCGGGCTTTCTGGTGTTTTAAAGATTGTTCGTTGAAGTTCATATAAGAACGTAGTATTTTGTTTTTAAATGTAGTAAATCTTTATTGCCTCACATCAGGGAGATCACATTGCATGGCTGCAATCTTTATTTGCACATCAACTGGGCTTTTGATAGATATGACACACCACCAGCAGCTTGATGACCACGATGGTGTGAAATCAGACAAGTTGTTCTTCTATTGGTATGTACTCAGGCTTTCTGGTGTTTTAAAGATTGTTCCTTGAAGTTCATATAAGAATGTATTATTTTGTTTTTAAATGTAGTAAATCTTTGTTGCCTCACATCAGGGAGTTCGCATTGCATGGCTGCAATCTTTATGTAAACATCAACTGGGCTTTTGATAGATATGACACACCACCAGCAGGTTGATGACCACGACAGTGTGGAATCAGACAAGTTGTTCTTCTATTGGTATTTACTCAGGCTTTCTGGTGTTTTAAAGATTGTTCCTTGAAGTTCATATAAGAAAGTAGTACTTTGTTTTTAAATGTGGTAAATCTTTGTTGCCTCACATCAGGGAGTTCGCATTGCATGGCTGCAATCTTTATTTGCACATCAACTGGGCTTTTGATAGATATGACACACCACCAGCAGCTTGATGACCACGACGGTGTGGAATCAGACAAGTTGTTCTTCTATTGGTATGTACACAGGCTTTCTGGTGTTTTAAAGATTGTTCCTTGAAGTTCATATAAGAACGTAGTATTTTGTTTTTAAATGTAGTAAATCTTTGTTTTTAAATGTAGTAAATCTTTGTTGCCTCACATCAGGGAGTTCGCATTGCATGGCTGCAATCTTTATTTGCACATCAACTGGGCTTTTGATAGATATGACACACCACCAGCAGGTTGATGACCACGACGGTGTGGAATCAGACAATTTGTTCTTCTATTGGTATGTACTCAGGCATTCTGGTGTTTTAAAGATTGTTCCTTGAATTTCATATAAGAACGTAGTATTTTGTTTTTAAATGTAGTAAATCTTTGTTACCTCACATCAGGGAGATCGCATTGCATGGCTGCAATCTTTATTGGCACATCAACTGGGCTTTTGATAGATATGACACACCACCAGCAGGTTGATGACCACGACGGTGTGGAATCAGACAAGTTGTTCTTCTATTGGTATGTACTCAGGCTTTCTGGTGTTTTAAAGATTGTTCCTTGAAGTTCATATAAGAAGGTAGTGTTTTGTTTTTAAATGTAGTAAATCTTGGTTGCCTCATACCAGGGAGTTCGCATTGCATGGCTGCAATCTTTATGTCCACATCAACTGGGCTTTTGATAGATGTGACACACCACCAGCAGGTTGATGACCACGACGGTGTGGAATCAGACAAGTTGTTCTTCTATTGGTATGTACTCAGGCTTTCTGGTGTTTTAAAGATTGTTCTTTGGAGTTCATATAAGAACATAGTATTTTGTTTTTAAATGTAGTAAGTCTTTGTTGCCTCATATCAGGGAGTTCGCATTGCATGATGCAATCCTTATTTGCACATCAACTGTGCTTTTGATAGATATGACACACCACTAGCAGCTTGATGACCACGACGGTGTGAAATCAGACAAGTTGTTCTTCTATTGGTATGTACTCGGGCTTTCTGGTGTTTTAAAGATTGTTCCTTGAAGTTCATATAAGAACATAGTATTTTGTTTTTAAATGTAGTAAATCTTTGTTGCCTCACATCAGGGAGATCACATTGCATGGCTGCAATCTTTATTTGCACATCAACTGGGCTTTTGATAGATATGACACACCACCAGCAGCTTGATGACCACGACGGTGTGAAATCAGACAAGTTGTTCTTCTATTGGTATGTACTCAGGCTTTCTGGTGTTTTAAAGATTGTTCCTTGAAGTTCATATAAGAATGTATTATTTTGTTTTTAAATGTAGTAAATCTTTGTTGCCTCACATCAGTGAGTTCGCATTGCATGGCTGCAATCTTTATGTCCACATCAACTGGGCTTTTGATAGATATGACACACCACCAGCAGGTTGATGACCACGACAGTGTGGAATCAGACAATTTGTTCTTCTATTGGTATGTACTCAGGCATTCTGGTGTTTTAAAGATTGTTCCTTGAAGTTCATATAAGAACGTAGTATTTTGTTTTTAAATGTAGTAAATCTTTGTTACCTCACATCAGGGAGATCGCATTGCATGGCTGCAATCTTTATTGGCACATCAACTGGGCTTTTGATAGATATGACACACCACCAGCAGCTTGATGACCACGACGGTGTGGAATCAGACAAGTTGTTCTTCTATTGGTATGTACTCAGGCTTTCTGGTGTTTTAAAGATTGTTCCTTGAAGTTCATATAAGAAGGTAGTGTTTTGTTTTTAAATGTAGTAAATCTTTGTTGCCTCATACCAGGGAGTTCGCATTGCATGGCTGCAATGTTTATTTGCACATCAACTGGGCTTTTGATAGATATGACACACCACCAGCAGCTTGATGACCACGACGGTGTGGAATCAGACAAGTTGTTCTTCTATTGGTATGTACTCAGGCTTTCTGGTGTTTTAAAGATTGTTCCTTGAAGTTCATATAAGAACGTATTATTTTGTTTTTAAATGTAGTAAATCTTTGTTACCTCACATCAGGGAGTTCGCATTGCATGGCTGCAATCTTTATGTCCACATCAACTGGGCTTTTGATAGATATGACACACCACCAGCAGGTTGATGACCACGACGGTGTGGAATTAGACAAGTTGTTCTTCTATTGGTATGTACTCAGGCTTTCTGGTGTTTTAAAGATTGTTCCTTGTAGTTCATATAAGAACGTAGTATTTTGTTTTTGAATAAAGTAAATCTTTGTTGCCTCACATCAGGGAGTTCGCATTGCATGGCTGCAATCTTTATTTGCACATCAACTGGGCTTTTGATAGATATGACACACCACCAGCAGCTTGATGACCACGACGGTGTGGAATAAGACAAGTTGTTCTTCTAGTGGTATGTACTCAGGCTTCCTGGTGTTTTAAAGATTGTTCTTTGAAGTTCATATAAGAACGTAGTATTTTGTTTTTAAATGTAGTAAGTCTTTGTTGCCTCATATCAGGGAGTTTGCATTGCATGATGCAATCTTTATTTGCACATCAACTGGGCTTTTGATAGATATGACACACCACTAGCAGCTTGATGACCACGACGGTGTGAAATCAGACAAGTTGTTCTTCTATTGGTATGTACTCGGGCTTTCTGGTGTTTTAAAGATTGTTCCTTGAAGTTCATATAAGAACGTAGTATTTTGTTTTTAAATGTAGTAAATCTTTGTTGCCTCACATCAGGGAGATCACATTGCATGGCTGCAATCTTTATTTGCACATCAACTGGGCTTTTTATAGATATGACACACCACCAGCAGCTTCATGACCACGACGGTGTGGAATCAGACAAGTTGTTCTTCTATTGGTATGTACTCAGGCTTTCTGGTGTTTTAAAGATTGTTCCTTGAAGTTCATATAAGAATGTATTATTTTGTTTTTAAATGTAGTAAATCTTTGTTGCCTCACATCAGGGAGTTCGCATTGCATGGCTGCAATCTTTATGTCCACATCAACTGGGCTTTTGATAGATATGACACACCACCAGCAGGTTGATGACCACGACAGTGTGGAATCAGACAAGTTGTTCTTCTATTGGTATATACTCAGGCTTTCTGGTGTTTTAAAGATTGTTCCTTGAAGTTCATATAAGAACGTAGTATTTTGTTTTTAAATGTAGTAAATCTTTGTTGCCTCACGTCAGGGAGTTCGCATTGCATGGCTGCAATGTTTATTTGCGCATCAACTGGGCTTTTGATAGATATGACACACCACCAGCAGCATGATGACCACGACGGTGTGGAATCAGACAAGTTGTTCTTCTATTGGTATGTACTCAGGCTTTCTGGTGTTTTAAAGATTGTTCTTTGAAGTTCATATAAGAACGTAGTACTTTGTTTTTAAATGTGGTAAATCTTTGTTGCCTCACATCAGGGAGTTCGCATTGCATGGCTGCAATCTTTATTTGCACATCAACTGGGCTTTTGATAGATATGACACACCACCAGCAGCTTGATGACCACGACGGTGTGGAATCAGACAAGTTGTTCTCCTATTGGTATGTACTAAGGCTTTCTGGTGTTTTAAAGATTGTTCCTTGAAGTTCATATAAGAACGTAGTATTTTGTTTTTAAATGTAGTGAATCTTTGTTGCCTCACATCAGGGAGTTCGCATTGCAAGGCTGCAATCTTTATTTGCACATCAACTGGGCTTTTGATAGATATGACACACCACCAGCAGCTTGATGACCACGACGGTGTGGAATCAGACAAGTTGTTCTTCTATTGGTATCTACTCAGGCTTTCTGGTGTTTTAAAGATTGTTCCTTGATGTTCATATATGAACGTAGTATTTTGTTTTTAAATGTAGTAAATCTTTGTTGCCTCACATCAGGGAGTTCGCATTGCATGGCTGCAATCTTTATTTGCACATCAACTGGGCTTTTGATAGATATGACACACCACGAGCAGGTTGATGACCACGATGGTGTGGAATCAGACAAGTTGTTCTTCTATTGGTATGTACTCAGGCTTTCTGGTGTTTTAAAGATTGTTCCTTGTAGTTAATATAAGAACGTAGTATTTTGTTTTAAATGTAGTAAATCTTTGTTGCCTCACATCAGGGAGTTCGCATTGCATGGCTGCAATCTTTATTTGCACATCAACTGGGCTTTTGATAGATATGACACACCACCAGCAGCTTGATGACCACGACGGTGTGGAATAAGACAAGTTGTTCTTCTATTGGTATGTACTCAGGCTTTCTGGTGTTTTAAAGATTGTTCCTTGAAGTTCATATAAGAATGTATTATTTTGTTTTTAAATGCAGTAAATCTTTGTTGCCTCACATCAGGGAGTTCGCATTGCATGGCTGCAATCTTTATGTCCACATCAACTGGCCTTTTGATAGATATGACACACCACCAGCAGGTTGATGACCACGACAGTGTGGAATCAGACAAGTTGTTCTTCTATTGGTGTATACTCAGGCTTTCTGGTGTTTTAAAGATTGTTCCTTGAAGTTCATCTAAGAAAGTAGTACTTTGTTTTTAAATGTGGTAAATCTTTGTTGCCTCACATCAGGGAGTTCGCATTGCATGGCTGCAATCTTTATTTGCACATCAACTGGGCTTTTGATAGATATGACACACCACCAGCAGGTTGATGACCACGACGGTGTTGAATCAGACAATTTGTTCTTCTATTGGTATGTACTCAGGCATTCTGGTGTTTTAAAGATTGTTCGTTGAAGTTCATATAAGGACGTAGTATTTTGTTTTTAAATGTAGTAAATCTTTGTTACCTCACATCAGGGAGATCGCATTGCATGGCTGCAATCTTTATTGGCACATCAACTGGGCTTTTGATAGATATGACACACCACCAGCAGCTTGATGACCACGACGGTGTGGAATCAGACAAGTTGTTCTTCTATTGGTATGTACTCAGGCTTTCTGGTGTTTTAAAGATTGTTCCTTGAAGTTCATATAAAAAGGTAGTGTTTTGTTTTTAAATGTAGTAAATCTTTGTTGCCTCATACCAGGGAGTTTGCATTGCATGGCTGCAATGTTTATTTGCACATCAACTGGGCTTTTGATAGATATGACACAACACCAGCAGCTTGATGACCACGACGGTGTGGAATCAGACAAGTTGTTATTCTATTGGTATGTACTCAGGCTTTCTGGTGTTTTAAAGATTGTTCCTTGAAGTTCATATAAAAACGTATTATTTTGTTTTTAAATGTAGTAAATCTTTGTTACCTCACATCAGGGAGTTCGCAATGGCATGGCTGCAATCTTTATGTCCACATCAACTGGGCTTTTGATAGATATGACACACCACCAGCAGGTTGATGACTACGACGGTGTGGAATCAGACAAGTTGTTCTTCTATTGGTATGTACTCAGGCTTTCTGGTGTTTTAAAGATTGTTCTTTGAAGTTCATATAAGAACGTAGTATTTTGTTTTTAAATGTAGTAAGTCTTTGTTGCCTCATATCAGGGAGTTTGCATTGCATGATGCAATCCTTATTTGCACATCAACTGGGCTTTTGATAGATATGACACACCACTAGCAGCTTGATGACCACGACGGTGTGAAATCAGACGAGTTGTTCTTCTATAGGTATGTACTCGGGCTTTCTGGTGTTTTAAAGATTGTTCATTGAAGTTCATATAAGAACGTAGTATTTTGTTTTTAAATGTAGTAAATCTTTGTTGCCTCACATCAGGGAGATCACATTGCATGGCTGCAATCTTTATTTGCACATCAACTGGGCTTTTGATAGATATGACACACCACCAGCAGGTTGATGACCACGACGGTGTGGAATCAGACAAGTTGTTCTTCTATTGGTATGTACTCAGGCTTTCTGGTGTTTTAAAGATTGTTCCTTGAAGTTCATATAAGAATGTATTATTTTGTTTTTAAATGTAGTAAATCTTTGTTGCCTCATATCAGGGATTTCGCATTGCATGGCTGCATTCTTTATGTCCACATCAACTGGGCTTTCGATAGATATGACACACCACCAGCAGGTTGATGACCACGACAGTGTGGAATCAGACAAGTTGTTCTTCTATTGGTATTTACTCAGGCTTTCTGGTGTTTTAAAGATTGTTCCTTGAGGTTCATATAAGAAAGTAGTACTTTGTTTTTAAATGTGGTAAATCTTTGTTGCCTCACATCAGGGAGTTCGCATTGCATGGCTGCAATCTTTATTTGTACATCAACTGGGCTTTTGATAGATATGACACACCACCAGCAGCTTGATGACCACGACGGTGTGGAATCAGACAAGTTGTTCTTCTATTGGTATGTACACAGGCTTTCTGGTGTTTTAAAGATTGTTCCTTGAAGTTCATATAAGAACGTAGTATTTTGTTTTTAAATGTAGTAAATCTTTGTTTTTAAATGTAGTAAATCTTTGTTGCCTCACATCAGGGAGTTCGCATTGCATGGCTGCAATCTTTATTTGCACATCAACTGGGCTTTTGATAGATATGACACACCACCAGCAGGTTGATGACCACGACGGTGTGGAATCAGACAATTTGTTCTTCTATTGGTATGTACTCAGGCATTCTGGTGTTTTAAAGATTGTTCCTTGAAGTTCATATAAGAACGTAGTATTTTGTTTTTAAATGTAGTAAATCTTTGTTACCTCACATCAGAGAGATCGCATTGCATGGCTGCAATCTTTATTGGCACATCAACTGGGCTTTTGATAGATATGACACACCACCAGCAGCTTGATGACCACGACGGTGTGGAATCAGACAAGTTGTTCTTCTATTGGTATGTACTCAGGCTTTCTGGTGTTTTAAAGATTGTTCCTTGAAGTTCATATAAGAAGGTAGTGTTTTGTTTTTAAATGTAGTAAATCTTTGTTGCCTCATACCAGGGAGTTCGCATTGCATGGCTGCAATGTTTATTTGCACATCAACTGGGCTTTTGATAGATATGACACACCACCAGCAGCTTGATGACCACGACGGTGTGGAATCAGACAAGTTGTTCTTCTATTGGTATGTACTCAGGCTTTCTGGTGTTTTAAAGATTGTTCCTTGAAGTTCATATAAGAACGTATTATTTTGTTTTTAAATGTAGTAAATCTTTGTTACCTCACATCAGGGAGTTCGCATTGCATGGCTGCAATCTTTATGTCCACATCAACTGGGCTTTTGATAGATATGACACACCACCAGCAGGTTGATGACCACGACGGTGTGGAATTAGACAAGTTGTTCTTCTATTGGTATGTACTCAGGCTTTCTGGTGTTTTAAAGATTGTTCCTTGTAGTTCATATAAGAACGTAGTATTTTGTTTTTAAATAAAGTAAATCTTTGTTGCCTCACATCAGGGAGTTCGCATTGCATGGCTGCAATCTTTATTTGCACATCAACTGTGCTTTTGATAGATATGACACACCACCAGCAGGTTGATGAACACGACGGTGTGGAATAAGACAAGTTGTTCTTCTATTCATATGTACTCAGGCTTTCTGGTGTTTTAAAGATTGTTCTTTGAGGTTCATATAAGAACGTAGTATTTTGTTTTTAAATGTAGTAAGTCTTTGTTGCCTCATATCATGGAGTTTGCATTGCATGATGCAATCTTTATTTGCACATCAACTGGGCTTTTGATAGATATGACACACCACTAGCAGCTTGATGACCACGACGGTGTGAAATCAGACAAGTTGTTCTTCTATTGGTATGTACTCGGGCTTTCTGGTGTTTTAAAGATTGTTCCTTGAAGTTCATATAAGAACGTAGTATTTTGTTTTTAAATGTAGTAAATCTTTGTTGCCTCACATCAGGGAGATCACATTGCATGGCTGCAATCTTTATTTGCACATCAACTGGGCTTTTGATAGATATGACACACCACCAGCAGCTTCATGACCACGACGGTGTGGAATCAGACAAGTTGTTCTTCTATTGGTATATACTCAGGCTTTCTGGTGTTTTAAAGATTGTTCCTTGAAGTTCATATAAGAAAGCAGTACTTTGTTTTTAAATGTGGTAAATCTTTGTTGCCTCACATCAGGGAGTTCGCATTGCATGGCTGCAATCTTTATTTGCACATCAACTGGGCTTTTGATAGATATGACACACTACCAGCAGCTTGATGACCACGACGGTGTGGAATCAGACAAGTTGTTCTTCTATTGGTATGTACACCGGCTTTCTGGTGTTTTAAAGATTGTTCCTTGAAGTTCATATAAGAACGTAGCATTTTGTTTTTAAATGTAGTAAATCTTTGTTTTTAAATGTAGTAAATCTTTGTTGCCTCACATCAGGGAGTTCGCATTGCATGGCTGCAATCTTTATTTGCACATCGACTGGGCTTTTGATAGATATGACACACCACCAGCAGCTTGATGACCACGACGGTGTGGAATCAGACAATTTGTTCTTCTATTGGTATGTACCCAGGCATTCTGGTGTTTTAAAGATTGTTACTTGAAGTTCATATAAGAACGTAGTATTTTGTTTTTAAATGTAGTAAATCTTTATTACCTCACATCAGGGAGTTCGCATTGCATGGCTGCAATCTTTATTGGCACATCAACTGGGCTTTTGATAGATATGACACACCACCAGCAGGTTGATGATCACAACGTTGTGGAATAAGACAAGTTGTTCTTCTATTGGTATGTACTCAGGCTTTCTGGTGTTTTAAAGATTGTTCTTTGAAGTTCATATAAGAAGGTAGTGTTTTGTTTTTAAATGTAGTAAATCTTTGTTGCCTCATACCAGGGAGTTCGCATTGCATGGCTGCAATGTTTATTTGCACATCAACTGGGCTTTTGATAGATATGACACACCACCAGCAGCTTGATGACCACGACGGTGTGGAATCAGACAAGTTGTTCTTGTATTGGTATGTACACAGGCTTTCTGGTATTTTAAAGATTGTTCTTTGAAGATCATATAAGAACGTAGTATTTTGTTTTTAAATGTAGTAAATCTTTGTTGCCTCACATCAGGGAGTTCGCATTGCATGTCTGCAATCTTTATTTGCACATCAACAGGGCTGTTGATAGATATGACACACCACCTGCAGCTTGATGACCACGACGGTGTGGAATCAGACAAGTTGTTCTTCTATTGGTATGTACACAGGCTTTCTGGTGTTTTAAAGATTGTTCTTTGAAGTTCATATAAGAACGTAGTATTTTGTTTTTAAATGTAGTAAATCTTTGTTTTTAAATGTAGTAAATCTTTGTTGCCTCACATCAGGGAGTTCGAATTGCATGGCTGCAATCTTTATTTGCACATCAACTGGGCTTTTGATAGATATGACACACCACCAGCAGGTTGATGACCACGACAGTGATGAATCAGACACTTTGTTCTTCTATTGGTATGTACTCAGGCATTCTGGTGTTTTAAAGATTGTTCCTTGAAGTTCATATAAGAACGTAGTATTTTGTTTTTAAATGTAGTAAGTCTTTGTTGCCTCATATCAGGGAGTTTGCATTGCATGATGCAATCTTTATTTGCACATCAACTGGGCTTTTGATAGATATGACACACCACTAGCAGCTTGATGACCACGACGGTGTTGAATCAGACACTTTGTTCTTCTATTGGTATGTACTCAGGCATTCTGGTGTTTTAAAGATTGTTCCTTGAAGTTCATATAAGAACGTAGTATTTTGTTTTTAAATGTAGTAAATCTTTGTTACCTCACATCAGGGAGATCGCATTGCATGGCTGCAATCTTTATTGGCACATCAACTGGGCTTTTGATAGATATGACACACCACCAGCAGCTTGATGACCACGACGGTGTGGAATCAGACAAGTTGTTCTTCTATTGGTATGTACTCAGGCTTTCTGGTGTTTTAAAGATTGTTCCTTGAAGTTCATATAAGAAGGTAGTGTTTTGTTTTTAAATGTAGTAAATCTTTGTTGCCTCATACCAGGGAGTTCGCATTGCATGGCTGCAATGTTTATTTGCACATCAACTGGGCTTTTGATAGATATGACACAACACCAGCAGCTTGATGACCACGACGGTGTGGAAGCAGACAAGTTGTTCTTCTATTGGTATGTACTCAGGCTTTCTGGTGTTTTAAAGATTGTTCCTTGAAGTTCATATAAGAACGTATTATTTTGTTTTTAAATGTAGTAAATCTTTGTTACCTCACATCAGGGAGTTCGCATTGCATGGCTGCAATCTTTATGTCCACATCAACTGGGCTTTTGATAGATATGACACACCACCAGCAGGTTGATGACCACGACGGTGTGGAATCAGACAAGTTGTTCTTCTATTGGTATGTACTCAGGCTTTCTGGTGTTTTAAAGATTGTTCTTTGAAGTTCATATAAGAACGTAGTATTTTGTTTTTAAATGTAGTAAGTCTTTGTTGCCTCATATCAGGGAGTTTGCATTGCATGGTGCAATCCTTATTTGCACATCAACTGGGCTTTTGATAGATATGACACACCACTAGCAGCTTGATGACCACGACGGTGTGAAATCAGACAAGTTGTTCTTCTATTGGTATGTACTCGGGCTTTCTGGTGTTTTAAAGATTGTTCGTTGAAGTTCATATAAGAACGTAGTATTTTGTTTTTAAATGTAGTAAATCTTTATTGCCTCACATCAGGGAGATCACATTGCATGGCTGCAATCTTTATTTGCACATCAACTGGGCTTTTGATAGATATGACACACCACCAGCAGCTTGATGACCACGATGGTGTGAAATCAGACAAGTAGTTCTTCTATTGGTATGTACTCAGGCTTTCTGGTGTTTTAAAGATTGTTCCTTGAAGTTCATATAAGAATGTATTATTTTGTTTTTAAATGTAGTAAATCTTTGCTGCCTCACATCAGGGAGTTCGCATTGCATGGCTGCAATCTTTATGTAAACATCAACTGGGCTTTTGATAGATATGACACACCACCAGCAGGTTGAGTACCACGACAGTGTGGAATCAGACAAGTTGTTCTTCTATTGGTATTTACTCAGGCTTTCTGGTGTTTTAAAGATTGTTCCTTGAAGTTCATATAAGAAAGTAGTACTTTGTTTTTAAATGTGGTAAATCTTTGTTGCCTCACATCAGGGAGTTCGCATTGCATGGCTGCAATCTTTATTTGCACATCAACTGGGCTTTTGATAGATATGACACACCACCAGCAGGTTGATGACCACGACGGTGTGGAATCAGACAATTTGTTCTTCTATTGGTATGTACTCAGGCATTCTGGTGTTTTAAAGATTGTTCCTTGAATTTCATATAAGAACGTAGTATTTTGTTTTTAAATGTAGTAAATCTTTGTTACCTCACATCAGGGAGATCGCGTTGCATGGCTGCAATCTTTATTGGCACATCAACTGGGCTTTTGATAGATATGACACACCACCAGCAGCTTGATGACCACGACGGTGTGGAATCAGACAAGTTGTTCTTCTATTGGTATGTACTCAGGCTTTCTGGTGTTTTAAAGATTGTTCCTTGAAGTTCATATAAGAAGGTAGTGTTTTGTTTTTAAATGTAGTAAATCTTGGTTGCCTCATACCAGGGAGTTCGCATTGCATGGCTGCAATCTTTATGTCCACATCAACTGGGCTTTTGATAGATATGACACACCACCAGCAGGTTGATGACCACGACGGTGTGGAATCAGACAAGTTGTTCTTCTATTGGTATGTACTCAGGCTTTCTGGTGTTTTAAAGATTGTTCTTTGAAGTTCATATAAGAACATAGTATTTTGTTTTTAAATGTAGTAAGTCTTTGTTGCCTCATATCAGGGAGTTCGCATTGCATGATGCAATCCTTATTTGCACATCAACTGTGCTTTTGATAGATATGACACACCACTAGCAGCTTGATGACCACGACGGTGTGAAATCAGACAAGTTGTTCTTCTATTGGTATGTACTCGGGCTTTCTGGTGTTTTAAAGATTGTTCCTTGAAGTTCATATAAGAACGTAGTATTTTGTTTTTAAATGTAGTAAATCTTTGTTGCCTCACATCAGGGAGATCACATTGCATGGCTGCAATCTTTATTTGCACATCAACTGGGCTTTTGATAGATATGACACACCACCAGCAGCTTGATGACCACGACGGTGTGAAATCAGACAAGTTGTTCTTCTATTGGTATGTACTCAGGCTTTCTGGTGTTTTAAAGATTGTTCCTTGAAGTTCATATAAGAATGTATTATTTTGTTTTTAAATGTAGTAAATCTTTGTTGCCTCACATCAGTGAGTTCGCATTGCATGGCTGCAATCTTTATGTCCACATCAACTGGGCTTTTGATAGATATGACACACCACCAGCAGGTTGATGACCACGACAGTGTGGAATCAGACAAGTTGTTCTTCTATTGGTATTTACTCAGGCTTTCTGGTGTTTTAAAGATTGTTCCTTGAAGTTCATATAAGAAAGTAGTACTTTGTTTTTAAATGTGGTAAATCTTTGTTGCCTCACATCAGGGAGTTCGCATTGCATGGCTGCAATCTTTATTTGCACATCAACTGGGCTTTTGATAGATATGACACACCACCAGCAGCTTGATGACCACGACGGTGTGGAATCAGACAAGTTGTTCTTCTATTGGTATGTACACAGGCTTTCTGGTGTTTTAAAGATTGTTCCTTGAAGTTCATATAAGAACGTAGTACTTTGTTTTTAAATGTAGTAAATCTTTGTTTTTAAATGTAGTAAATCTTTGTTGCCTCACATCAGGGAGTTCGCATTGCATGGCTGCAATCTTTATTTGCACATCAACTGGGCTTTTGATAGATATGACACACCACCAGCAGGTTGATGACCACGACGGTGTGGAATCAGACAATTTGTTCTTCTATTGGTATGTACTCAGGCATTCTGGTGTTTTAAAGATTGTTCCTTGAAGTTCATATAAGAACGTAGTATTTTGTTTTTAAATGTAGTAAATCTTTGTTACCTCACATCAGGGAGATCGCATTGCATGGCTGCAATCTTTATTGGCACATCAACTGGGCTTTTGATAGATATGACACACCACCAGCAGCTTGATGACCACGACGGTGTGGAATCAGACAAGTTGTTCTTCTATTGGTATGTACTCAGGCTTTCTGGTGTTTTAAAGATTGTTCCTTGAAGTTCATATAAGAAGGTAGTGTTTTGTTATTAAATGTAGTAAATCTTTGTTGCCTCATACCAGGGAGTTCGCATTGCATGGCTGCAATGTTTATTTGCACATCAACTGGGCTTTTGATAGATATGACACACCACCAGCAGCTTGATGACCACGACGGTGTGGAATCAGACAAGTTGTTCTTCTATTGGTATGTACTCAGGCTTTCTGGTGTTTTAAAGATTGTTCCTTGAAGTTCATATAAGAACGTATTATTTTGTTTTTAAATGTAGTAAATCTTTGTTACCTCACATCAGGGAGTTCGCATTGCATGGCTGCAATCTTTATGTCCACATCAACTGGGCTTTTGATAGATATGACACACCACCAGCAGGTTGATGACCACGACGGTGTGGAATTAGACAAGTTGTTCTTCTATTGGTATGTACTCAGGCTTTCTGGTGTTTTAAAGATTGTTCTTTGAAGTTCATATAAGAACGTAGTATTTTGTTTTTAAATGTAGTAAGTCTTTGTTGCCTCATATCAGGGAGTTTGCATTGCATGATGCAATCTTTATTTGCACATCAACTGGGCTTTTGATAGATATGACACACCACTAGCAGCTTGATGACCACGACGGTGTGAAATCAGACAAGTTGTTCTTCTATTGGTATGTACTCGGGCTTTCTGGTGTTTTAAAGATTGTTCCTTGAAGTTCATATAAGAACGTAGTATTTTGTTTTTAAATGTAGTAAATCTTTGTTGCCTCACATCAGGGAGATCACATTGCATGGCTGCAATCTTTATTTGCACATCAACTGGGCTTTTTATAGATATGACACACCACCAGCAGCTTCATGACCACGACGGTGTGGAATCAGACAAGTTGCTCTTCTATTGGTATGTACTCAGGCTTTCTGGTGTTTTAAAGATTGTTCCTTGAAGTTCATATAAGAATGTATTATTTTGTTTTTAAATGTAGTAAATCTTTGTTGCCTCACATCAGGGAGTTCGCATTGCATGGCTGCAATCTTTATGTCCACATCAACTGGGCTTTTGATAGATATGACACACCACCAGCAGGTTGATGACCACGACAGTGTGGAATCAGACAAGTTGTTCTTCTATTGGTATATACTCAGGCTTTCTGGTGTTTTAAAGATTGTTCCTTGAAGTTCATATAAGAACGTAGTATTTTGTTTTTAAATGTAGTAAATCTTTGTTGCCTCACGTCATGGAGTTCGCATTGCATGGCTGCAATGTTTATTTGCGCATCAACTGGGCTTTTGATAGATATGACACACCACCAGCAGCATGATGACCACGACGGTGTGGAATCAGACAAGTTGTTCTTCTATTGGTATGTACTCAGGCTTTCTGGTGTTTTAAAGATTGTTCTTTGAAGTTCATATAAGAACGTAGTACTTTGTTTTTAAATGTGGTAAATCTTTGTTGCCTCACATCAGGGAGTTCGCATTGCATGGCTGCAATCTTTATTTGCACATCAACTGGGCTTTTGATAGATATGACACACCACCAGCAGCTTGATGACCACGACGGTGTGGAATCAGACAAGTTGTTCTCCTATTGGTATGTACTAAGGCTTTCTGGTGTTTTAAAGATTGTTCCTTGAAGTTCATATAAGAACGTAGTATTTTGTTTTTAAATGTAGTGAATCTTTGTTGCCTCACATCAGGGAGTTCGCATTGCAAGGCTGCAATCTTTATTTGCACATCAACTGGGCTTTTGATAGATATGACACACCACCAGCAGCTTGATGACCACGACGGTGTGGAATCAGACAAGTTGTTCTTCTATTGGTATCTACTCAGGCTTTCTGGTGTTTTAAAGATTGTTCCTTGATGTTCATATATGAACGTAGTATTTTGTTTTTAAATGTAGTAAATCTTTGTTGCCTCACATCAGGGAGTTCGCATTGCATGGCTGCAATCTTTATTTGCACATCAACTGGGCTTTTGATAGATATGACACACCACGAGCAGGTTGATGACCACGATGGTGTGGAATCAGACAAGTTGTTCTTCTATTGGTATGTACTCAGGCTTTCTGGTGTTTTAAAGATTGTTCCTTGTAGTTAATATAAGAACGTAGTATTTTGTTTTAAATGTAGTAAATCTTTGTTGCCTCACATCAGGGAGTTCGCATTGCATGGCTGCAATCTTTATTTGCACATCAACTGGGCTTTTGATAGATATGACACACCACCAGCAGCTTGATGACCACGACGGTGTGGAATAAGACAAGTTGTTCTTCTATTGGTATGTACTCAGGCTTTCTGGTGTTTTAAAGATTGTTCCTTGTAGTTCATATAAGAACGTAGTATTTTGTTTTTAAATAAAGTAAATCTTTGTTGCCTCACATCAGGGAGTTCGCATTGCATGGCTGCAATCTTTATTTTCACATCAACTGGCCTTTTGATAGATATGACACACCACCAGCAGGTTGATGACCACGACAGTGTGGAATCAGACAAGTTGTTCTTCTATTGGTGTATACTCAGGCTTTCTGGTGTTTTAAAGATTGTTCCTTGAAGTTCATCTAAGAAAGTAGTACTTTGTTTTTAAATGTGGTAAATCTTTGTTGCCTCACATCAGGGAGTTCGCATTGCATGGCTGCAATCTTTATTTGCACATCAACTGGGCTTTTGATAGATATGACACACCACCAGCAGCTTGATGACCACGACGGTGTGGAATCAGACAAGTTGTTCTTCTATTGGTATGTACACAGGCTTTCTGGTGTTTTAAAGATTGTTCCTTGAAGTTCATATAAGAACGTAGTATTTTGTTTTTAAATGTAGTAAATCTTTGTTTTTAAATGTAGTAAATCTTTGTTGCCTCACATCAGGGAATACGAATTGCATGGCTGCAATCTTTATTTGCACATCAACTGGGCTTTTGATAGATATGACACACCACCAGCAGGTTGATGACCACGACGGTGTTGAATCAGACAATTTGTTCTTCTATTGGTATGTACTCAGGCATTCTGGTGTTTTAAAGATTGTTCCTTGAAGTTCATATAAGAACGTAGTATTTTGTTTTTAAATGTAGTAAATCTTTGTTACCTCACATCAGGGAGATTGCATTGCATGGCTGCAATCTTTATTGGCACATCAACTGGGCTTTTGATAGATATGACACACCACCAGCAGCTTGATGACCACGACGGTGTGGAATCAGACAAGTTGTTCTTCTATTGGTATGTACTCAGGCTTTCTGGTGTTTTAAAGATTGTTCCTTGAAGTTCATATAAGAAGGTAGTGTTTTGTTTTTAAATGTAGTAAATCTTTGTTGCCTCATACCAGGGAGTTCGCATTGCATGGCTGCAATGTTTATTTGCACATCAACTGGGCTTTTGATAGATATGACACAACACCAGCAGCTTGATGACCACGACGGTGTGGAATCAGACAAGTTGTTATTCTATTGGTATGTACTCAGGCTTGCTGGTGTTTTAAAGATTGTTCCTTGAAGTTCATATAAAAACGTATTATTTTGTTTTTAAATGTAGTAAATCTTTGTTACCTCACATCAGGGAGTTCGCAATGGCATGGCTGCAATCTTTATGTCCACATCAACTGGGCTTTTGATAGATATGACACACCACCAGCAGGTTGATGACCACGACGGTGTGGAATCAGACAAGTTGTTCTTCTATTGGTATGTACTCAGGCTTTCTGGTGTTTTAAAGATTGTTCTTTGAAGTTCATATAAGAACGTAGTATTTTGTTTTTAAATGTAGTAAGTCTTTGTTGCCTCATATCAGGGAGTTTGCATTGCATGATGCAATCCTTATTTGCACATCAACTGGGCTTTTGATAGATATGACACACCACTAGCAGCTTGATGACCACGACGGTGTGAAATCGGACAAGTTGTTCTTCTATTGGTATGTACTCGGGCTTTGTGGTGTTTTAAAGATTGTTCGTTGAAGCTCATATAAGAACGTAGTATTCTGTTTTTAAATGTAGTAAATCTTTGTTGCCTCACATCAGGGAGATCACATTGCATGGCTGCAATCTTTATTTGCACATCAACTGGGCTTTTGATAGATATGACACACCACCAGCAGCTTGATGACCACGATGGTGTGAAATCAGACAAGTTGTTCTTCTATTGGTATGTACTCAGGCTTTCTGGTGTTTTAAAGATTGTTCCTTGAAGTTCATATAAGAATGTATTATTTTGTTTTTAAATGTAGTAAATCTTTGTTGCCTCATATCAGGGAGTTCGCATTGCATGGCTGCAATCTTTATGTCCACATCAACTGGGCTTTCGATAGATATGACACACCACCAGCAGGTTGATGACCACGACAGTGTGGAATCAGACAAGTTGTTCTTCTATTGGTATTTACTCAGGCTTTCTGGTGTTTTAAAGATTGTTCCTTGAAGTTCATATAAGAAAGTAGTACTTTGTTTTTAAATGTGGTAAATCTTTGTTGCCTCACATCAGGGAGTTCGCATTGCATGGCTGCAATCTTTATTTGTACATCAACTGGGCTTTTGATAGATATGACACACCACCAGCAGCTTGATGACCACGACGGTGTGGAATCAGACAAGTTGTTCTTCTATTGGTATGTACACAGGCTTTCTGGTGTTTTAAAGATTGTTCCTTGAAGTTCATATAAGAACGTAGTATTTTGTTTTTAAATGTAGTAAATCTTTGTTTTTAAATGTAGTAAATCTTTGTTGCCTCACATCAGGGAGTTCGCATTGCATGGCTGCAATCTTTATTTGCACATCAACTGGGCTTTTGATAGATATGACACACCACCAGCAGGTTGATGACCACGACGGTGTGGAATCAGACAATTTGTTCTTCTATTGGTATGTACTCAGGCATTCTGGTGTTTTAAAGATTGTTCCTTGAAGTTCATATAAGAACGTAGTATTTTGTTTTTAAATGTAGTAAATCTTTGTTACCTCACATCAGAGAGATCGCATTGCATGGCTGCAATCTTTATTGGCACATCAACTTGGCTTTTGATAGATATGACACACCACCAGCAGCTTGATGACCACGACGGTGTGGAATCAGACAAGTTGTTCTTCTATTGGTATGTACTCAGGCTTTCTGGTGTTTTAAAGATTGTTCCTTGAAGTTCATAAAAGAAGGTAGTGTTTTGTTTTTAAATGTAGTAAATCTTTGTTGCCTCATACCAGGGAGTTCGCATTGCATGGCTGCAATCTTTATTTGCACATCAACTGGGCTTTTGATAGATATGACACACCACCAGCAGCTTGATGACCACGACGGTGTGGAATCAGACAAGTTGTTCTTCTATTGGTATGTACTCAGGCTTTCTGGTGTTTTAAAGATTGTTCCTTGAAGTTCATATATGAACGTAGTATTTTGTTTTTAGATGTAGTAAATCTTTGTTGCCTTACATAAGGGA